>NW_006298182.1:4653-6084 GCF_000327345.1 Myotis davidii | reverse complement strand
TCTTTGTCTCCGCATTTTTTATGCTTTCTTGGTGCACCCCCTAGTGGTCTTTGTGTGCAGTCTTGTTGTAGTTAAGCCTTGATTGTTGTAGTTAATACTGGGGGGATTTGACCTCCAGGCCAACTGGCTGTGAGAATCAGCTGTGTCTGCATTGGGAAAACTTCTGTCCTCTAGGGAGGTGCTGATCTAGCGTTTGCCTGAGGCTATCTGGCAAATGGCTCTGTGCAGGGCTTGGGCGAGGCAGGTCGCACAGGATCAACAGGGCGGACAGAGGGAGCAGTTATGGTTGCTCTCAGTCCCGTCCCCATAGGCTCTGCCTCTCAGAGTCCCAGCAACCACTGCAAACCTTGGAGAGAAAGCTGCCCTCAAGTACTGACCGATGCCAGACAGTCCCGCTTCTCCTGTATGAGTCTGGGTCCCTATAGACTCACCCGGAACTGGAGCTCAGGGCTTGAGCCTCCCTCCCAATTGAAAATGACAACCGCACCTTCAGCCACCAGCCCGCTCCGCGAGCACCTCCGAACCTTTGTATTTTCCACACTGTGCCTCCTCTGAGTCTCGGTATGCTGTTCACTTTCCTTCTAGTTGAAGAATTTCCCCTCAGCCAGCTTTCCTGTGGTTGTAGATGATGTCAATTCCGTCTTTTAGTTGTATTTTTGAAGTGGTTGTGTGAGGCAGCAGTCTCCGGTGTTTACCTATGCCACCATCTTGGTTCTTCTCCTCTTAATAAAATATTAATTGAAATGTATCTGCATTACATGAAAAATCTCCTAATTGCTTCTAGCTTAATTTATTAAATTGTGCTAAAATTTACAAGGGTTCAATTAAAAATATCTTAATTCGAAATGATATAATAGAAAATATATGATAGTGCAGTTATAAGCACTTATCTGAACATAAAAATTTAAAGAAGTGAATTTAAAGAAGGGATTAGCCAAAGAAAATATATGCACAACCCATGGACACAGACAACAGTATGGTGATAGCCAGAGAGAAGTGTGGGGCAAGAGCTGGGTAGAGGGGCCAAAAAGGGAGAAATAGGGACATCATAGCCTAACTAATAAAAGAGAAACATGGTAATTAGCCATACCTCCGCTACCCTTCCCATTGGCTAATCAGGGAGATATGCAAATTAACAGCCAGCCAAGATGGCGGCCGGCAGCCAAGCAGCTTGAAGTGAACAGGAGGCTTGCTTGCTTCAGTGACGGAGGAAACCAACGTTCCCCGCCTGCCACTGCCAGCCTCTGAGCTTGCAGTTTGAAATGTTGTTACAAATATAGAAGCAAAACAAAACTCCAGAAACCTGCTTTCAGCCAGCCGGCATCTCAGAGCTGGAATTGATAAAGTGTTTCGATTATAGAACCCAACAAACCAGATACCTGCTTTTAGCAGCAGAGGCCTCAGAGATGGAGCCAAGCCTCAGCGCTAAAG
>NW_006298182.1:1806-3763 GCF_000327345.1 Myotis davidii | reverse complement strand
TCTCATGGCTGGCCAGCGCAGTGGTGGTGGCAGGAGCCTCTCCCACCTCCGTGGCAGCACTAAGAATGTCCAACTAATGGTTTAGACCCGATCCCTTGGGGGCCTAAACCTTTAGTCGGACATCCCCCGTGGGCTCCCTGGCTGCCAGAAAGATGTCTGCCTGCAAGCTTAGGCCTGACCCCCTGGGGAGTGGGCCTAAGTCAACAGGTGGACATCCCCCAAGGGGTCCTGGACTGTGAATGGGCGCAGGCCGGGCTGAGGGACTCCCCTCAAGTGCACAAATTTTTGTGCACCAGGCCTCTAGTTCTGGCTATAAGTCCCAGGCACTATAAGACATCTTATGAAAGATCCATGGAAAGGACTCTGATTTAACTCTTGTCTGTGTGTTATGCACAACTGTAAATATTTTATATGAGTGTTTGTTGATTGTTGTTTTATGTGTCATTGTTGTTTGGTTTAATTTGTTTGCTAGTGAAAGTTCTTGTCTGTTTGTAATGTAACTTTGTTATTGAAGCGCTTTCTTATCTTTGGGGGACTTTAGTTTGCTCTTTTATGAGTACTTATTTAATTACTGCAGGGTTTTTTCTTTTTCTGTTTTTATGATCTCTTCTTATATGTAATATTTTATGTTGTTAGTCTACTCAGAAAGAAAATAGTCATTTAAACCCCCCAAGTCTTTTTCATAGGAGGATTAGTCCTGTGGAAGTGCCCTCTAGCAGGCTACAGAAATAGCAGTGTTCAGGTCATTCCCATTTTTGTAAAAAAAAAAAATAAATAGTACTTTAATATTAAAGCCACTGAAGGACAGTGAGTTATCTCTGTTACAAAATTTTCCAAGAAAATGCCGTGGGTAATAACAATTGGCTTTAAAATCTCAATGTTGTCAAGTCAAAATAAATATAACTAAAATAAAAGGTATATGATAAAGCTCTTTGATTATATATGCCTAAACATAGTTTTCCAACGTCTCTGGTAACTTAAAACTTTGGAGTTTGCTGAATTAAATAGTAAAAATTATTAAATATCTAGATATTTTGAAATAACAGGATACTGAAATATTAATTAATCTGAATTTGCCTCATATGGAAAATCTAGAGGACTGATTTGAATCTGTTAATGAATGTCTTGTATTTTATTTGAAATAGCTCTTAAAATGTGAATGTACTGCTAATCTGAAGAATGTTCATTACTTACATGTCCCTTAAAAATTAAGGTTTCTAAGGGTCAAGAATTCTAACTAATGGGAAAGAGATTATGATTTTGATGCAAAGGAAAGCATGAGGCCTGGAGATGCATTTGAAGGAAAAAGAAAGTGGTTTCTAGAACTGGTTATTTCTGAAAGTTGTAAGGTTTCTGAAGAAAGTTTGGTGAAAGTTGTAGAAATATTGTGCAAGTTGTAAAATTTTGTGAGGAGAAATGTTACAGGAAATTGTATAAATGACACAGGCCAGTAACCCAAGACAAGTGGAATAGGGAAATTGAGATGGTTAAATAGCAATTCTGAGCCATCTAGTAAATCCTATCTTCCCAAAGCCAAGGACACTTAAGAATAAATGATTTGCATTTTGCCTCCCTAAACTAAGGGTATAACCACATGGTAAATAGCTTATATCAATGTATTCAGGGAGACTGATAGCAGAAATCCACTTAGTGTCATTTGCTGAACACATCTAAGGACAAATGAAGTTAGAGAATAAACCTTATTTTATTTTATTTATTTACTAGAGGCCTGGTGCACAAAAATTTGTGCACTGGGGGCGGGGGGGGGGTCCCTCAGCCCAGCCTGTGCCCTCTCACAGTCTGGGACCCCTCGGGAGATAACAACCTGTTGGCTTAGGCCTGCTCCCGGGTGGCAGAGAGCAGGCCCAATCCCTAGGTGCAGCCCCTGGTTGGGCTCAGAGCAGGGCCAATTGGGGAGTTGGGGCGCCGCCCCGTCATGCACAGAGCAGGGGGATTG
>NW_006298182.1:0-1774 GCF_000327345.1 Myotis davidii | reverse complement strand
CGGGTCGGTGGGGAGGGTGGGGGGCCCCCCCCTGTCATGCACAGAGCAGGGCCCATCAGGGGGTTGGGGAGCCCCCCCTGTCATGCATAGAGCAGGGTCGATCAGGGGGTTGAGCAGCTCCCCCCTGTCATTCACAGAGTAGGTCTGATAGGGGGGTTGGGGCACTGCCCCCTGTCACACACAGTGCAGGGACCTTCAGGGGGTTCGGGAGCTCCCCCCTGTCACGCACAGAGCAGGGCCGGTCAGGGGGTTGAGGAGCTCCCCCCGGTCACTCACAGAGCAGGGCCAATCAGGGGGTTGAATTGATGCCCCCTGTCACACACAGAGCAGGGCCCATCAGGGGGTTGGGGCGCCGCCCTCTATCACCCACAGAGCAGGGGGTTAGGGCTCCGCCACTGTCACACTAAGGGCAGGACCAAATGGGGAGTTTATGGCTCTACCCCATCACACACAGAGCGGGGCCCCTGGGTGGGGGATTTGGGCGCCACCCTCTATCACCCACAGAGCCGGGCAGATCAGGGGGTTGGGGCACCGCACCATGTCACACACAGAGCCGCAGGGTGATCAGGCTGTTGGGGAGCTCCCCCCGGTCAGGCACAGAGCAGGGCTAATCAAGGGTTGGGGTGCCTTCCTCTGTCACGAACAGAGCAGGGAGGATAGGGAGGTTGTGGCCCCGCCCCCTGTCACACACAGAGCTACAGGGCGATCAGGGGGTTTGGGCGCTGCCCCGTGTCATGCTGATTCCGGTGCCGGGAGGCCTCTGGCTCTGCTGATTCTGGTGCTGGGAGGCATATTACCTTTTTACTATACAGGATAGAGGCCTGGTGCATGGGTGGGGGCCGGCTGGTTTGCTCTGAAGGGTGTCCTGGATCAGGGTAGGGTTCCCCACTGGGGTGCCTTACCAGCCTGGGTGAGGGGATGATGGCTGTTTGCAGCTGATCACACACCCTTCAGGGTGGGGGTAGCACTGGGGTTGCCTGGTCAGTCTGGGTGAGGGGCTGAGGGCTGTTTCAGGCTGGCGGGGGACTGAAGCTCCCCACTGCTCCTTTTTTTTTCTGTTTCTTTTTTTATTCTGGGCCAGCTTTAGCTCTGTCCCCAGCCCTGAGGCCTCTGCTGCTGAAAGCAGGTATCTGGTTTGTTTGGGTTCTATAATCGAAACACTGTATCAACTCCAGCTCTGAGATGCCGGCTGGCTGAAAGCAGGTTTCTGGGGTTTTGTTTAGCTTCTATATTTGTAACAACATTTCAAACGGCAAGCTCAGAGGCTGGCAGCGGCAGGCAGGGAACGTTGGTTTCCTCCGTCAATGAAGCAAGCAAGCCTTATGTTAGCTTCAAGCTGCCTGGCTGCCGGCCACCATCTTGGCTGGCCATTAATTTGCATAACGCCCTGTTTAGCCAATGAGAAGGGTAGTGGACATATGGCTAATCACCATGTTTCTCCTTTATTAGATAGGATTTTTAAAATTTATTTTCAGCTTATTTGTTTACTTGCTTGACTAGCCATTTTTCTTTTTCTTTAAATTTCTTTATTAAGTTATTATATATGTGTCCTTATCCCCACATTTCCCTCCAGCCCCCATACTCATGCCCTCACCTCCCTGTTGTCTGTGTCCATTGGTTAGGCTTATATGCTTGCATATAAGTCATTTGGTTGATCTCTCCCCCTTACCCCCACCCTCCCCTACCTTCCCTCTAAAGTTTGGCAGTCTGATCGATACTTCCCTTTCTCTGAATCTGTTTGTGTTTATCAGTTTATGTTGTTCATTATATTCCA
>NW_006298181.1:12145-12407 GCF_000327345.1 Myotis davidii | reverse complement strand
TTCCCTACAAAGCCAACCACACAAGAGAGTCTTGCAGACACACTTTTTTCCATTTCCACATGCCCTGTTCTCTCATTAGCTCACTTTAGTCAGGCTTCAGTCCCCAACACTTAATCACTCCCTTGGACTTGGAAGCTCATTCAGCTCCCAGTTCTGCAAGGCCAATGGAATGCAATAATACTGATATCAAGCCTCCTGAATCATTAACACTCCCTAACTCTGGAAAATTCTCTCCGCAGCTACACCCCCTTCCTTACCTTAA
>NW_006298181.1:9822-11980 GCF_000327345.1 Myotis davidii | reverse complement strand
TGTCTTCTTCCTGTCAAAACATCTGTTTAAGAAGCTAAGGAACAATGTAGCTAAGTGCTTAGAATTAAACCAAGGAGGAGCTGGCTGGAAGCTACACATGCTGTGACCGTCTGCCCTCACCCCCTTTGTGGAGGAGCGACTGTGTGAATAAGCTCATACATCTTACCTGATTGTATGGCAGTTCCTCCCATCACAGTTTGATACATTTCCACCAAAGTGCAAATATCTCAAATATAAATTGTCATAAAAAATGTACCTAAAATTTTGACTTAAGTTAATCATACTATTACAGTTTTCTTGTGGGTGCATATTTGTTTGTAAAATTCTTCCTTTTGTTATTTGTACATTATTCTTATGTATATTTTCTTACCTATTTATAAAAGATGCGTTGAAAATTACTTTGTCTTATTAGTCACAAAAGTAAACCTTTTTCATAACTAATTTTCCTTTTAGATTAGGTCGAGAGCAAGTCGTGTTTCCTTGATCCTGACCCTCTGGAGCTGTAAAATGATTCCTGTTCCAGGAGTGAGCATCCAGCTCCTCAGCAGACACGTGCGCCTCTGTCTGTTTGACGGCAGTAAGGTGAGCTCACTGCAGAGCACAGGGGTTCACGTCAGGATGGAAAACATTTTGTTAGTCACACGTTAAACACGTCCTGGCGGGAGGCTGTCTGTCTCTGTTTCTTTATATGTGCATGTGTATGTGTATGTATAGGCATGTGTACATACATATAAAGTAATATGTGGCAGAGTGCAACTACATGGGTTTTGATGACATGGGCTTTCTTCTGGCTCTTTCAGTGGCCAGATGTGTGATGTTGGCTAATCGTCACAGTTAAAGCCTTTCAGCCATAGATTTTTCACCTACAAAAAGGTACCGATGCTTGCCTTCTAGCATTGTATAGCTCAACACTTAGGCGCACAGAGTTGCATTTCTGTCAAACGCACATTCCTGTGTAACCCTCACCCCCATCAGGAAGTGGAGCATTACCTCCCCCTATGGAGCTTCCTTGTGTTCTTTTCCACTTGACTCCTCCCTGATTCCTAGGAGAATATTTTTTATCCAGTACCAAACAAAGAATTTGAATGACTCCTAAAAAAGTAATTGATTTGGCCCTGGCTGGGTGGCTCAGTTGGTTGGAGCGCTGTCCCATACACCAAAAGGTTGCAGGTTTGATTCCTGGCCAGTACACATTCCTAGGTTGTGGGTTCAATCCCCAGTCGGGGTGTGTATGGAAAGCAACCAATCAATATTTCTCTCTCTCCTTGATGTTTTTCTCTCTCCAAAATCAATAAAAATATTTTTAAAAAAAGAAAAAATAGGACTTCTTTTTCATTAAGATCATCCCATGATGGCTGTCATCTAGTGACAGCTTTTGAAACTGCTGAATGAGATGCTCTCTGCATCTTTATTCATTTAAAATGAATGGTTCTTTCTGACTCTGTTCTGGATTCTTGATGAGAGCAACTCACTTGTCTTCATTTCCCACCCATCTCTCTCTTTCGTAGTTCTTTTCCTTCTAGTCAGATTTGCAAGTTCATGAAGTGACCAATTGGGTTCTAATCCCAACGACCACTCTTGCTGACATGAGCCCCTTGTGCTTTCCGACACCACCATGTCCTTTCTCAGAAGCCCTTTGTGTCTACCCTCCAATCTTAGATGGGTTGAAGGCTTTAGTTGACACTACTGTGACATCCCTATAAGGGATGTACAGTGGTGTGACACATCTGAAAGTGGATCAGAAACAGTAAAACAGGACACAAAAGCGATCGGACTTAGTGTGGAAATCTTCCCTCAACAGTTTCTCCTCTGGAGACCAGTAAGCTCCCGGGTAAGACAGAAGACTCACCTCTCAGAGTATGGTGTGCTGTCATATGTGGATTTCTTCTCCATGTTGAAGTAGTCCTCAGTATTGCTGACGCTGCAATGGTGGTAAAGGAAGAGGATGGCAGAAAATGAGAGCCAGGTAACTACCAGAGTCACAAGTGGGGTGCTTTTCTTATTAACACAATGGCCACAAGCTGAGACATGACTCTGCACGGCCAGCTATCATCTGTTATGCAAAATGGCAGGGGAAGCTTTAAACTTGGTGCCAAGGAGGCAAAGTTCTCTTGGAGAAAAGCCCTTGCATGGGGGGCAAAGAGGATCAGCCACGGGG
>NW_006298181.1:7678-8653 GCF_000327345.1 Myotis davidii | reverse complement strand
TGAAAAAATAAAGATTCATATCTGACACCACATACCAGAGTAAGTTCCAAATAAGAAGAAAAATTTAATATAAATAAAAATAAAACCATAGCCCTAATTGGTTTGGCTCAGTGGATGGAGTGTTGGCCTGTGGACTCAAGGTTCCCGGGTTCGATTCTGGTCAAGGGCATGTACCTTGGTGGCGGGCACATCCCCAGTAGGGGGTGCGCAGGAGGCAGCTGATCGATGTTTCTCTCTCATCAATATTTCTAACTCTCTATCCCTCTCCCGTCCTCTCTGTAAAAAAACAATAAAATGTATTTTTTAAAAAAAGATGAAATTAACTACATTGTCTTGTAAGGGCCCTGCCATTTCTGTAAAGAGTGATACCCTCAGTATTTCACAAAAGAAAACTTGTAGTCTATCAAGAAACAAAGACAGGCAGAAACAGGTGGCACTGGAAGTGAAGTATAAGATGCATTAATGATAAAGGGGGAACACAAAGGCACTCAGGAAGAACAGCTGGAAATGCATAAATCATGTCCATAAGCAATTGCATCATTCATCCATTCAATACATGGTCACACAGAAGTAACTCTGGACCAAGTCCTGGTTGAGGTACTGGGAATGCAGGAATGAGGACGCCGCAGGGCTCTGCAGGAGAAGGCCATGACATGAAAGATTTAGGGACTTGCTCTTACCTGCTATAATGTAGAGACATCAGCTTCCCGGAAGATACCTCACTAGCATTCATGTACTCCTTCACGAAGAGAATCCCTTTGCTGTAGAAGGAGCACAATAGAACAGAAAGATGTATACCGGGCTCTGGCTAGGTAGCTCAGTTGGTTAGAGCATCATTCTGATTCAGCAAGGTTATGGGTTCGATCTCCAGTCAGGGCACATACAAGAGTCAATCGATGAATGCATAAATAAGTGGAACAACAACTCCTCTCTCTCTTCTCTCTCCCCTTCTAAAATCAATAAGTAAAAAAACTT
>NW_006298181.1:3596-7180 GCF_000327345.1 Myotis davidii | reverse complement strand
GATGCCCCCCCACACACACACACACAAACCTCACTCAGCCTCCCTGCAATGGTTCCCTTCCTACACTCTAAGCTTGTAGGTGCGGCCAGAAATGCACATGAGGCAGTGAGTGTGTGCCTCTTCTTATGAAGGATAACATGAGGGAGACAGACATACACTCTGGCTTCAATGGACTTTCTTTGGCCTTTCCATGAATGTCCCCCAAGAGCCATTAGCAAGGTTTTATGGATGGCAGAGCCCTAGGAAGTACCACCTCAGCCTTTCATTGGGATAGGAACTGGGGCTGTGCTATGTAACCCCTTAACCAATGGCCACTAGGAGTTGGGGGAGGCACTAGAGCTAATGTCAGAGAAGTGACATGGGATAAAAGTCCAGTCCTTTAGCTCCAGGGAGGAAACAGCCCAGAGAACATGTCCCAGGTTGCCCCTACTTACCTGGCTGAGCTGGAGTCCAATTCACTTGGGGAGGCTGGGATGTAAACGTGAGGCTGCTCAGCAGCAGCAGTGACTGTAACAGTGACCATACAGCTCGAGGGGTTTCTCACCCTGAAATAGAGGAAAGGTGAGTGTGTCCATACTGAGAGCTGATATCAAAGAGGCTCAAACAGGCTTTTCAAACCCCAATCCCCAAACTGCCACTTCAAGGAGTTTTGTTTTTTTTAAAATTGATGTTTTTAAAATAATCCTTGCAAATCACTGAGCTTTGCTCTTCCAGACTCCTGAGGTCAATCGGTGGTATCACTAACTTTACAAATGAGAAAACTCAGGCAAGGTGACCCAGGTTACACCATGAATCAGTGGCAAGATCCCAATCTTCCAGTACCCACCCAAAACTCTACTATAGTCAAGTGCCTTGGCCTTTGACTTACTTGGTTAGGGCACATCATGGGGCTACTAGGGACCTGACACCCAGTTCACCCACTCACTGGATTGGGCAGCCCCTTCTTAGAATCAGCTTCCCCTCCCACACCCTCCAGTGAACTTTCCAGAGAACACAAGGCTGAGGGAGAGAGAGACAAACATGAGTTTAAGCATCACCAAGGAAGTGACTTGGATGTAGTTAATTCTGGAAGGCATTGCCCACGAGCAGAGGCAGGAAACTGACATGTAGAATGGTTTTTCTGAGTCTCCATCTTTCAGCAGCAACACACAGCCCTTGGCCTGGAATCCCACCCCCTACCCAGCTCACAAGGCCTTTCTCTGGCCAGGCTCTTACTTACTCTCACTCTGCCTGCTCTCAGGTCACCATTCTGATACTAAGGCTGCCATAGCAGCCTATTTCAAGTCAAGGCATCCTGTTTGGCACCACCACGGCCCCATATGTACCATCCATACCACATCTGCCCATTCTCCAGTAGCCTCAGTCCATTTCTATGGGTGCACACTGCCCTGGACTGGACTAATTTTGGTTTCTCTCCAACATGTGGCTCCAGATCATGCTCTGGATGTGGTCTGCCTTTGCCTGGCCTAGGCTTTGGGGCATCACTCCCTTGCCAGAGAATCTAGTACCCAAGGCCTCAACTAGTCTAAAAGTGGGGAGGGGGGAAAACAATCATGATCTAGCACCTGCCTGGCTCCCCAGCCACATCTTCCCAAATGATGTCATGTGTACCTGAAGCTCTAGCCATACTGAATGACCTCTCTTGTACCTTTGCACTTAACACCACCTTCTCTTTCAGGAGGCCCTTCCAGGGTACCTGCCCTCTCAGCCCAGGTCTCAAGGTGCCCAGTTACTCTGTGCATATTTCTACATCACCCTATGACACAGGAATGCACCATGGAAACTGAAGGAGGTAGACTGTCTGAGAGGGAAAGCCTTATGGGAACCTGGAAGGACTGACAAGAGATAACATACAGAACCAGAGAGAAATAAAAAAGATAAAAGACCCAGCACATGCTCTCTCTCTGGGGAACAGCCCATGCCATTCACTTTTCCATCTCCTCCCCCCTGTTCTTACCCCACAGGTGTGACTCTCCTAAACTCTAAGGGTCCCCAGGAGACTTGCAACCAGGGGCGCAATGGGCAGCAGCAGCTTGTTTCAGACTAATCCCCTGAATCTACTGCTAAGGACTCCTTTTCTCTGACTTCCCCAGAAAGCTCTCCTGTTGCTTCTTCCATGGTAAGCCCTTCCTTGTTTCACTGGCCCCAGCTTTAATAAACAATGCCTGGACTCGTGTGGTGAAATTCTCCCCGCACAAAGTCAAGCTGGCCGTACACTACTAGCTGACCATAGACAGACCTGCTGAGGGCCAGGTCCTCTGTCCAGTAACAGTATGCTGTGTGCTCCCTGAGTGCAGGCAGGCAGGGTCCTGTACATCTTGTTCAATGTGTTTATGGCCGGAACAGCTGACTCACATGAGGCTGTTCCCTACTCATGGCCACTATTGGAAAAGATCTCTAGGGAGCAAAGGGAGCATCCAAATACTTCATTCAAGGCCAAACTGCTGGTGGTGGCAGTGGAAGACTTCATTGAACTTCCTTTATCTGTGGCAGGGAGTCCCATCCACACCAGAACACACCTTCCTCTGAGAACGTCTGTCTCCTTGAATGGCAAAGGCAACCCATATGCCTTTTCCAACCCAGGTATTCATGGCACACATGGCTGCTAGGTAATATGGTTCTGTGTGCCAGGCTTGGTCTAACAGATTTTATGCCATGGCTTCAAAATGAAGCCTGTAGACTGGCCCCGCGGATGCTCTTTACTGGTCAGCTTCCCACTGGCTCCTAAGCAGTCATACTTGCAGAAGGTAAGTGGCCTGCTCAGTGTAACAGGGTTTGTTCTGGGGTGTGGAACTTGGAAAAACCCTGGCAGTAGGAGCAGGAGCCCAGCACAGTATAGCCCATCCCTGCTGCTCTCTTTCCACTGACAAAGGCAGCATCCTCAAGAACATCTAGAGACTGACTTTAATGAGGTTTTAAAAGACAAAGTCTTCTCCTAGCTAGGAACAGAGGTATTCCTTCACCCCTCCTCCCACTGTGATCCCCCTTTTTTTCTAAGCCTTCCCCGTTCCAGTCCATCTGTTTTAGTTAAAAAGTCCCAAGCCATATTTTATTCCCAGCTCATGTGCTCTGACAGGTGTATGCAGCCAAGCCCTGCAAGCTCCCTCTTCCCCAGCTCTCTGGGAAGTAGCTTGTCTCCAGGCTTCCCTGGCGGGCTGGATGGGGATACGGAGAGGGAGCAGGGCTGTCACTCACGCTAGAGTCTCAAGAGGGTGACCCCACAATAGGGGGAAGAGCCATATAAGCTAAAAGGCTCCCAGGAAGCTGAGATAGACTGCCAAGCCTATTCGTGATCCTCGATCGCCATCTGGTGGCCTGCACGAGCAAAGCCGCAGCATAAGCCTTGCCAAAGACCTTGTTGCTCAGGACAGCTGTTTTCTTTATTCAAGGTCTCATTTCCTGAGGGGCACCATGGTCCCAGCTCAGGGCTGCAAGAAATGGCGGAAGGCACAGGTGCTCAATCACTGGCTAGGAAACTAAGTGCTTATTACAGTGCTTCTCAACCTTCTGGACCTTTAAATACTGTTTCTCATGTTGTGACCCAACCCTAAAATTATTTTCGTTGCTAGTTCATCACTGTAATG
>NW_006298181.1:0-1401 GCF_000327345.1 Myotis davidii | reverse complement strand
CCTAAAGTAAAATAACTAGTGATTCCAAAAACTATGTAAGACAAAATATAAATGGATATTTTTATAATTTCCAAAGGTTCACAGGAAAGAAATTTTAATTGTCATTGTCAAAATGGACTGAAATTTAGTAAGACTATAAGATTTTCTCAAAAGAGCTCTAGTATCAAATCTTATACTGATGCATAACTAAAATCTGGCTTTCTCTCCAAAAGTTTCTTGGATTGCTGGTCTGCTCTTAACAAAAGATCTTTATTTCTTTCTGAGTAATCTGTCTAAAAGACAAAGTTTTTATGTCTTGCCAAACAAATGTTCTATCCTCTATGCTGACTTCAATAATTTTGTACATCATGTCTTCAATAATTTTTAAAAGGCCTTTTCATTTTAAAGGAACTAAGAATCTTTACAGTCATGTTACTGCCTATGTTTACTTGAAATTTTTTGTCACTTTGATTCAATAGAGAATTAAGTATTATTTCTCACTCTCCTATAATCTTATTTAATCAAATGTCCAGACCTCCTGATAACATTTGACATTTTGCATTCCCTATACCAAATGTGAGATATCTTTTACATCTAAAACTGATTTCCCAGAGTACCCAAAGGTTTATTTGTTCTTTTGCCTTGTAATGAGAGGTGTTAAAAATAATAGGTTTATTTAATATTCTATAAATTGCATGGAATGCATTGTCCAATCACCGCCCCCCAATAATGCTTAGTCTTTCCTAAATTAAATTTTAATGCCACTGAACTGTACTCTTAAAATGGTTAAGATGGTAAATTCTGCTATGTGTATTTTACAGTTTAAAAAGACAACTTACTGGCTCCTCTTTGTCCTTTGGAGAAAGTCTAAGTCCTTGTTATGGCATAAGGATATGACCTTGCCCATCTGTCTGTGATTATGTGGTCTTTGTCATTTATTAGATTGATATGCTGTGTCAGTTTCCCTAAGTCCACCTCAGGGTCAGTGATTCTCTAGGAGGACTCTGGGACTCAGCATATAGTTGTCCTCAAGACTAAGATGTACTACTGCAAAAGGATACCAAACATAATTAGCAAAATGAAAAGCCAGTGTTGTTAGTCACAGCTGTAGGTTTTTATTAAGGGCTGGTCATATAGGCACCTTCTGCCTGACACCTACCCAAATTCCCAACTCCCAGAAGGCAATCAGAGATTCAGCATAAAGCACATTGTTTTTACAGGCAATATACATCATTAGCCTGATCTCTTATCATTTAGGAAAAGATTCATATGTGCGTAAAGAACTGTCTACCTTTTCAAGTTCCCAGAGGTCAGCCAATGGGTCACCTTGCAAGCAGGCCTTTCTAAGGAGAGTTGTCTGAGGTTTGCTAGGTTAACTCTTCTCTGAATACTATCCAGCTAACATCATCTCCCCCACTGCTT
>NW_006298180.1:31926-33783 GCF_000327345.1 Myotis davidii | reverse complement strand
CCAGTTTTTCTTGTTTTCTGAGGTAGGCCTGTATAGCTATGATCTTCTCTCTCAGGACTTCTTTCATTGTGTCCCATAGATTTTGAATTGTTGTGTTTTCATTGTCATTTGTTTCCAGGATGTTTTTTATTTCTTCTTTGATCTCTCTTAATTGATTAACATTTTTTCTTATTTCTTGAGGTAGGCTTGAAGAGCTATGAATTGCCCTCTCAGGACTGCTTTCACTGTGTCCCATAGATTTTGGATTGTTGTGTTTTCGTTGTCATTTGTTTCCAGGATGCTTTTTATTTCTTCTTTGATCTCTCTGGTAACCCAGTCATTGTTTAATAGCATGGTATTTAGCCTCCAAGTGTTTGATTTTTTCAATGTTTTTATTGTAGTTCGTTTCTAATTTTATGCCTTTGTGCTCTGAGAAGATGCTTGTTATGATTTCTATTCGCTTGAATTTGAAGACTTTGCCTATGTCCTAATATATGTTTTATCTTTGAATATGTCCCATGTGCACTGGAGAAGATCGTATATTCTGTAGCTTTGGAGTGAAATATTCTGAAGATGTCAATTGATTCCATCTGATCTAGTGAGTCATTTAGGGTTGCAGTTTCTTTGCTGATTTTTTGTTTAGAGGATTTATCCAGTGGTGTCAAGGGGGATCGAAGAAGTCCTCTACTATGACTGTATTGCTATTGATCTCTCCCTTGATATCTTCCAGCAGTTGTTTTATGTATTTGGATGCTCCTATATTGGGTGCATATATGTTTACCAGAGTTATATCTTCTTGTTGAATTGCTCCCTTTAGTATTATGTAGTGGCTTTCCTTATCTCTTGTTATAGCCTTTACTTTGAGGTCTATTTTGTCAGATATAAATATTGCAACCCCAGCTTTTTTCTCATTTCCATTTGCCTGAAAATGTTTTTTCTATCCCTTCACTCTCAGTCTGTGTGAATCATTTGTTCTGAGGTGGGTCTCTTGCAGACAGCAAATATATGGGTCATGTTTTTTTTTTTTTAATCCATTTAGCTACCCTGGGTCTTTTGTGTGGAGCATTTAATCCATTTACATTTAATGTTATTATTGAAAAGTGCTTGTTTGTGGTCATTTTTATTCTTAATGCCTGTGTTCCTTCTTCCCTTTCTATTTCTTCTTTTTACAGCAGTACCTTTAGCATTTCTAAGGTTCACACCTCTGCATGTGGATTCTTTCTCATTAACCATTGCACCAAAAAAATTAAGATACCTAGGAATAAATTTAATTAAGGACATAAAAGACCTATGCTCAAAAAACTACAGGACATTGAAAAAAGAGATAGAAGAAGATATATACAAATGGAAGAACATACCATGTTCATGGATTGTAGAATCAACATCATTAAAATGTCCATACTACCCAAAGCAATCTACAGATTCAATGCGATTCCAATTAAAATACCAATGGCATATTTCAAAGATCTAGAACAAACTCTCCAAAAATTCATCTGGAATAAAAAAATGACCCTGAAAAGCTGCAGCAATACTGAGAAAGAAGAACAAAGTTGGAGGGATCACAATACCAGATATCAAGCAATATTACCAAGCCACGGTTCTCAAAACTGCCTGGAACTGGCACAAGAACAGACATATAGACCAATGGAACAGAACAGAGAACCCAGAAATCCACCCAAGAAATTATGCTCAATTAATATTTGACAAAGGAGGCAAGAGCATACCATGGAGTTAAGACAGTCTCTTCAATAATCGGTGCTGGGAAATTTGGTCAGATATATGTAAAAAGTGAAACTAGATCACCAACTTACACCATCCACAAAAACAAACTCAAAATGGCTAACGGACTTAAGTGTGAGATGGAAAACCATAAAATCT
>NW_006298180.1:29542-31914 GCF_000327345.1 Myotis davidii | reverse complement strand
TGGAATGTGTTCAGAAGAATATATAATTGAAAATGTATTTCCTATGCTGTGTAAACTATTAATAAATTGCCTACAGTCTTACTATAAAAAAGATTAATATTTAATCAAAGGAAATTAGAGTGTATTTAAAACCACTAATGACACCAAGCAAAGAATTGAGTAGTAAGGAAACTATTAGCATTATATTACGATGCATAAACATATTAACTAAACATAGGACGATGTTCTGCATCTGATTATTCAAAGGCATATTCAAAGTCATTGTTATATGCCCTATTATATAAATGATATACATAGCAAAGTGATTTTATTAGATTCAATTTTACAATTAGGTTCAATTTTACAATTTTACAAGGAGTCTGCTATATTATAAATAAGACAATCTTTGGAAATATACAGTGCAGTTTAAAACAGACCTGTATCCTTATTACCTTTATAAAGAGATGCTTAGCACCTTCAGGGTACTAATACGTAAAATGGCAATATTTGCTAATGGAATACTACACTGCTATAAAAAAAGAAGGAACTCTTACCAGTTGCAACAGCATGGATGGAACTGGAGAGCATTATGCTAAGCAAAATAAGCCAATCGGAGAAAGATAAATATCACATGATCTCACTCATATGTGGAATATAATTTGATGAACAAGAATAGATCCAGAGACAAATGGCGGGGGAGAGGGGGTTAGAGATCAACCAAAGGACTTGTATGTGTGCATATTAGCATAACCAATGGACACAGACACTGGGGTATTTGCCTGGGGTGGAAATGGCTGGGGTGGGTGAGTCAATTGGAAAAAAAAGAGACATATGTAAACCTTTAGACAATAAAAATAATTAGTAAAAATTACATGATCATATCAAGAGATGCAGAAAAAGCATTTGATAAAATCCACCCCATCTATACTAATAAAAGGGTAATATGCTAATTAGGACAGACATCTTCCGGAGGTCCATCCAAAAAAAGCCACAGCCCAGGGCTCAACCAGCTGTGAGCCCCAGCGGCTGCAAGACCTGGGGATCAGCCAGCCATGAGTCCCAGTAGCTGCAAGGCCCGGGACTTAGGCCTCGCAGCCACCACGGCTGGCAGAGTGGGCCTAAGCCATCAGTAGGACATCCCCTGAGGGCTCCAGGATTGTGAGAGGGAGCAGGCTGGGCTGAGGGACCACCCCCCCACCAGTGCACAAATTTTCACACACCAGGCCTCTAGTTTATGATAAAAACTTTCAACAAGGTAGGAATAGAGGTCTCATACCTCGCCATAATAAAGGCCATATATGACAAACCCACAGCCAACATCATACTCAATGGACTAAAACTAAAAGTGCTTCCCTTAAGATTAGGAGCAAGACAGGGATGTCTGTTTTCACCACTCTTATTCAACACCAGAGGCCTGGTGCATGAAATTCGTGCATGGGGGTGGAGGGTATCCCTCAGCCCAGCCTGCACGCTCTGCAATCTGGGACCCCTCAGAGGATGTCCTGGTTTAGGCCCGATCCCTGCTGGCCTGATTGACACTAACTGCTCCCCTGCCAGCCTCATCACTCCCAATTGCCCACCCCTGTTGGCCTGATCGCCCACAACTGCCCTTCCCTGCCGGCCCAATCACCCACAACTACCCTACCCTGCTGGCCCAATCACCCATAACTGCCCGCCCTTGCTGGCCCGATCACCCACAACTACCCTCCACTACTGAAACCCACCTTCTCCTCTGGGATCCACCTCCTTCGCACGAGGCAGCAGAGATGCCGGGACTTGCCTCTTCTGTGCCGTGTGGAGCCGCAGGACCCCGGGCCTCACTGTGAGGAGTGGCCACCAGGCCTCACCTCTTCTGTGTCCAAAGCCATCTTGTGATAACACTAGGGCATGATGCGTGAGGGTGAGATGCCACCTAGGCTATTATTAGTATAGATAGTGTTGGAAGTCCTAGCCACAGTGATCAGACAAGAAGAGGAAATAAAACACATCCGAATTGGAAAGGAGGAAGTAAAACTCCTATTATCTACAGATGACATGATATTGTACATAGAAAACCCCAAAGACCCCACCAAAAAACTACTAGATTTAATAAATGAATTCAGTCAAGATGCAGGACACAAAATAACTAGAAATTGGTGGTATTTTTATAAACCAATAACACTCTCAGAAATGGAAACTAAAAAAACAATTTCATTTACTATTGCAACAACAACAACAATAACCCACAAGGGACCTAGGCATAAACTTAACCAAGGAGGTAAAAGACCCATACTTGGAAAACTGTAGGACACTGAAGAAAGAAATAGAGGAAGGAGACCCGGATCCTGGAAGATGGCGGCGATATAGGCAGAGGCGTCCCAGGGCGTGTTCCGGAGCAAAGGGAGGGAGCAGCG
>NW_006298180.1:18758-24036 GCF_000327345.1 Myotis davidii | reverse complement strand
AGGGGGGTAAGAGATCAACCAAAGGACTTGTATGCATGCATATAAGCATAACCAATGGACATAAGACACTGGGGAATAGGGGAGGCTAGGGGACTGTCTAGGGCGGGGAAAAAAATGGACACATATGTAATACCCTTTGTAATAAAAAATAAAAGAAAAAAAAAAGGAAAAAAAAAAGAAATAGAGGAAGGGGCCAACAAGTGGAAGTATATTCTGTGTTCATGGTTTGAAAGAAGTAACATCGTTAAGATGCCCTTACTAACCAAAGCAATCCATAGATTCAATGCAATTCCTATTAAAATATCAATGGCATATCTCACAGATCAAGAACAAAAACTCAAAGCCCAGCTGGTATAGCTCAGTGGTTGAGCTTTGACCTATCAATCAGGTGGTCACTGTTGAATTCCCAGTTTATCTTTTCTCTGCTCATTTTAAAATTGGATTGTTTGTTTGTTGTTGAGTTATATGAGTTCTTTATATATTTTTGGTATTAACCCCTTGTCAGAGCGAATGTTTGCAAATATCTTCTCCCATTAGGTTGGTTGCCTTTTTGTTTTGTGGTTTCTTTTGCTGTGCAGAGCTTTTTAGGTTGATATTGTCCTATTTGTTTATTTTTTCCTTTATTTCCCTAGCCTTTAGAATCAAATTCATCAAATCTTCTCTAAGACCAAGGTCCATAAGTTTAGTACTTATCATTTTATCTATGTGATTTATTATTTCACATCTTGTATTAAGCTCTGTTATTCATATTTAATTATTTTTTTGAACATGGGGACAAACTGCAGTCGAATTTCCTTCTTTTGTATGTGGCTTTCCAATTTTCCCAGCACCATTTATTGAAGAGGCTTTCTTTTCTCCATTGTATGTTTTTTGTCTCCTCTATCAAAAATTATTTGCCCATATACATATGGTTTTATTTTTGAGCGCTCAATTCTGTTCCATTGGTCTGTATTTGTTTTTTTGTGGGTTTTTTTTTTTCTGTCAAGACCATGCTGTTTTGATTATCATTGTTCTGTAGTATAATTTGAAGTCAGATAAGTCAGATGGTGTGATACCTCTGGCTTTGCTTTGTTCTTTTACTTAGGATTGCTTTGGCTATTTGGGGTCCTTTTGGTTTCAGACAAATCTGATAATTAAAAAAATTTTTTTTCTTTATTGATTAAGGTATTACAAATGTGTCCTTATCCCCTGCCCCCCCACTCCCTCCTCAGGCCCTCACACCCCTGATGTCTGTGTCCATTGGTTAGGCTTATATGCATGCATACAAGTCCTTTGGTTGATCTCTCCCCTTTTCCCCCGCCCTCCGCTGCCTTCCCTCTGAGGTTTGATGGTCTGATCAATGCTTCTCTGTCTCTGGATCTGTTTTTGTTCTACTTCTTTTAAAAATGTCATTGGGATTTAAACAGGGCTTGCATTAAATCTATATTTTGCTTTAAGCAATATGGCCATTTTAACTATGTTGATTCTTCCAATCCATGAACATGAATACCTTAACATTTCACTGTATCTTTTCCAATCTCTTTTAAAAAAAATCTTTATTGTTTAGAATATTATAGATGTCCCTCTTCCTCACCCCCATTGCCCCCTCCACCCAGTTCCCAACTGCCTCAGGACTTCACCACACTACTGTCAGTGTAAACAGCTAAGATCTTTGGTTAATTTCTTCCTACTGATCTCCCCACTTGCCTGTGAGATTCGTTAGTCTATTCTATGTTTCCATACCTATGTTTCTATTTTATTCATGAGTTTATTTTGTTAATTGTATTTCTTATTCATTTGTTTTGATTTTTTAGATTCAATTGTGGACATGTATTTATTGTCATTTTTTTGTTTATCTTTTTAATCTTATATTTCTTCTTCCTCTTCTTAAAGAATACCCTTCAACACTTCATGTAATACTGGTTTGGTGGTGATGAACTCCTTTAGCTTTTTCTTGTCTGTGAAGTTCTTTTTCTGACCCTCAATTGTAAATGATAGCTTTGGTGGATAGAGTAATCTTAGTTGTAGGTCCTTGCTAATCATCACTTTGAAAATTTTTGGCACTCCCTTTTGGCCTACAAAGTTTCTGTTCAGAAATCAGCTGACAGTTGTATGGGCACTCCCTTGTAGGTAGCTAACCATTTTCTCTTGCTGCTTTTAACATTCTCTCTTTGTCTTTTGCTCTTGGCATTTTAATTATGATGTGTCTCAGTGTGGGCCTCTTTGGGTTTTTCTTGTTTAGAACTCTCTGTGTTTCCTGGACTTGTAAGTCTACTTCTTTCACCAGGTAGGGGAACTTTTCTGTCATTATTTCTTCAAATAGGCTTTCAATATCTTGCTCTCTCTCTTCTCCTTCTGGCACCCTCATAATGTGAATGTTGGTAAGCTTGACATTGTCCCAGAGGCTCCTTACACTATCTTCATATTTTTTGGGGTTTTTTTCTTTTTGTTCTTCGTGGGTGTTTTTTGCTTCCTCATATTCCAAATAGCTGATTTGATTGTTGGCATTCTATACTCTACTGTTGAATCCCTGTAAATTATTCTTTATTTCAGTTAGTGTATGCTTACTTTCTGACTGGTCCCTTTTCATGTATTTGACATTTTCACCAAGGTCTTTGAAAGTCTCACTAAGTCCCTTGAAGCTCTCATTAAGATCCTTGAGTAACCTTACAACCATAGGTTTGAACTCTGTATCCAGTAGTTTGCTTGCTTTCATTTGACATGTTTTTATGTCTCAACCTTTTGGCTTCTTCCTTGTGTTTGTTTCTATGTATTGGGTAGAGCTCCTATGTCTCCTAGAATTGATAGAGTGGTCTTGTGTAGTAGTTATCCTGTAGGGCCCTGTGGCTCAGCCTCCCCAGTCACCTGAGCTGGGCACTCTAGGTGGGCTCCTGTGTGGGCTGTGTGCACTGTCCTGTTGTAGTGGAGCCTTGATAGCTGTTGGCGTCACTTGGAGGAGTTGACCTCCAAGCCAATTGACTGTGAGGACCAGCTGTGACTAGAGTGTGAGAGCTGTTGTGCAGGAGACACCCCTGTGGAGCAGGATTTGCTTCAGTGGGACTTTGGTGCTCACTGAGTCTACCCCTTGAGGGTATCACTTTGTGGATGTTTAGAGTTATAATCTGGTATGGTCTGAAGCTGTTCACTGGGTGCACTGGCTCTGGAGCCTCACTGGAGGTACAAAGTCAACCACTGCCTGGGGCCACCTGGCAAGAGCTACTGAGTGATCTGCAGATGGCTGCTTTTTGTATTCAGCTTGGAAGTGTCCAGGAGAAGCCAACCTGTGAAACATGGCAAGATGCTGCTAGTGCCCCGTTTGGGCCTCTTATTGATAGGTATGTGGCATGCTGATGCCAGGTGATGCTTGCTTAAGAGATTTTAGCAAAGTCTCAATTCTGAGCCAGGACAGCCATTCATATGGAAAAGCCACTGCAAACAGCTTAGGTGAAGCTGCAAATTGAATGGGGTGGGGTCTTGGAATCACCAGGACAGAGAAAACTGTGTGTGCCAGGCTGCTGGAGACTCAGACATGCTGCAAGTCAGCCCTGTGAAGGGGGAGGTCCCAGCACAGTAACAATGACCCCTGTAAGCACCTCTGTCTGGGAGAAAGCCACCCCAAGTTCCTGTACTGATGGGAAACAATCCAGTTCCTCCCTATATGTCTGGGTGTCTCAAAGACTCCCAGTTCTGGAGCTCAGAGGGATCAAGTCTGAGTAAGTTTATGCACCAGCCCTTTAAAAAGGAACACCTGGATCTCCCACATCCTCTGTTTTTCTCAGCCACAATCCCTACTGGTTTTAACAGCCTGAAATTATGAGGACTTCTTTTCCTAGCTCTGGAACTCTGAGCTGGGGATCTGGTGTGGAGCTTGGATCCCTTTCTCCTCATGGGTAGCCTCTACAGAGATGATCTCCCTCCGAATTAAAAACACACTACACATGAGTGTTGGACCAGCCCATTCCATGCCTCTGCCACTACTACCAGTCTCAATATATTTTCTTCTTTTCTTCTCTAGTTGTAGGACTTCCACTTAGCTAGCTTTTAGGTGGTTCGAAATGATGATTGTTCTGTATTTTAGTTGTAATTTAGATGTGGTTGTGGGAGATGGTGAGTACTGGCATTTACCTATGCTGCCATCTTGGTTCTCCTCTTGTACTGCCTTAGTAGAGCATCCTCCACTGGTCTGGGTGGGCCCAGAGGCCTTTTTCAATCTCTTTAATAATGCTTTATAGTTTTCAGGATATAAGTTCTTCATATCCTTTGTTAAGTTTCTTCCTAGGTATTTTATTCTTTTGGTTGCAATTGCAAAAGGAATTTTCTTTTTTAGGAGTTTCATTGCTAGTATATAAGAAAGCAATGGAATTTTGTACATTGATTTTGTATTCTGCATCTTTACTGTATTTGTTTATTGTTTTTAATAGTTTTTTAGGTGAAGCCTTTAAGGTTTTCTTAATAATAAATCATGTAATCTGCAAAAAGTGACACTTTTACTTCTTTTTTTTTAATATATATATTTTTTTATTGATTATTTACAGAGAGGAAGGGAGAAAGATAGAGAGAGTTAGAAACATCGATGAGAGAGAAACATCGGTCAGCTGCCTCCTGCACATCTCCTATTGGGGATGTGCCTGCAACCCAGGTACATGCCCTTGACCGGAATCGAACCTGGGACCTTTCAGTCCGCAGGCCGACGCTCTATCCACTGAGCCAAACCGGTTTCGGCAACACTTTTACTTCTTTATTCCCAATTTGGATACCCTTTATTTCTTTATATTTCCTGATTGCTCTGGCTAATACTATGTTGAATAAGAGTGGTGAGATTGGACATCCTTGTCTTGGCTGGTCTTAGAGGAAGAGCTTTAAGTTTTTCACCATTGAGTATGATATTAGCTTTGGGTTTGTTATGAATGGCCTTTTTTATGTTGAGATACTTACTTTCTATGCCCATTTTATTGAGTGTTTTAATAATAAATGGATGTTGTATTTTATCAAATGCTTTTTCTATATCTATTGATAAGAGCATATGGTTTTTTAAAAATTTATTTTAATTTTTTTATTGCTTAAAGTATTACAAAGAGTATTACATATGTCTCCTTTTTCCCCTCCGCCCTTGACAATCCCCTGGCCTCCCCCACCCCCCAGTCTCTTATGTCCATTGGTTATGCTTATATGCATGCATACAAGTCCTTTGGTTGATCTCTTACCCACCCCTCTCCTGCCCTCCTAACCTCCCCGTCCTTCCTGCTGTAGTTTGACAGTCTGTTCGAGGCAGCTCTGCCTCTGTATCTGTTTTTGTTTC
>NW_006298180.1:6583-14673 GCF_000327345.1 Myotis davidii | reverse complement strand
ACGTCGAGTTGCGTGGGCTTGGGCCGTGTGCAGTGGGAGCCTCTCACCACCCTAGTGTCACTGAAGAGCTCTGACACTAAGATGTGTGCTTGTTGTGGGTTGGTGGGAACCAGTCTTGCTCAGAGTCAGTGTTTTCAGCACTCTATGTGGCCTCGTTCACGCCCTTACAATCAGGGACCCTGCCTGCACCATGCTGAAACAGAGACCCCCCTGAAGCGTGTTGAAAACCAGAGCCCCCTAGCATGCACCAGGAGTCAGAGTTCCCCAAGAATCCAGTATCAGAGTCTCTGTTGCTTCCCGCGACCTTGCCTTGAGAATCCGGGTCCCTGTGTGCCCTTGCACTAGGAATTGGAGTCACTGGCTCTTAGTATGAATGCACAGGAAATCAGGATCTCAGGCGCAGGTGATAAGAAACACAGTCAAGTCACTGGTGCTTGGTGCTGCCTCCTGCCCAGAGAAGCAGGGGCCCTGGGCCTGTGCTATGCGGGACAAATTCCCAGTGTTCGCACAATTGCTCCCAGCCCAGGGCTCCGAAGCAGGCAGTGCACATAGGATCAGTTCCTGGGGTTCGCGGGATTGTTCCCAGCCCAGGACTCCTGAACCCGGCCCTAGGTGGGATCAGCTCCAAGGTGCTTGCACACTTCCAGGCTAAAGTGCTCGGAGTGCTGAGGCCCCGGCAAGGGGTGGGTCTATCAGTTAGTTACTCTGGGGCTTCCTGCAAGCCTGCGGCAAGGGGGGGATGGGCTCTGTTACTCACGGATCTGCCGCGGGGATTTCTGAACTTTTGGTGTCCGCAGGTCTGTAGCTGTGGTCACAGGTCTCTGTCCCCAGTGGCTGCAGGGTCCTGGTATTCGTCTGAGATCAGACTGGGTGGTGCTGAGGCCAGGATCCTAGTCTCAAGCAGCTCTGCTTCCCAAGACGGCGTGGTCGCAGTGTCTGTGCTGGGCGCCCAGGAGTGTCAGCGCAGGGAGCGGGACTCCGCCGCCTAAGACTGCCTGGTTAGCAGCCACTTAGAAGACCTGCAGAATCTAACTGTCCCTAGTTCATACACACACACCACACACGTCTACACACTCCTCTATCACTTCCTTGCGCTCTCACACTCTCTCCCTCTCTACCTTCCTGCTGGTCGCCATTTTCCCCATCGAGCATATGGTTTTTATCCTTTGTTTTTTTAATGTGGTGTGTTACATTACTTAATTTGCATATGTTGAACCATCCTTGTACCCTTGGAATGAACCCCATATGATTGTAATGTATAATTTTTAATGTATTATTATACTTGATTTAATGTATTATTATATTTTGTTTAGGATATTTGCATCTGTATTAATCAGATATATTAATCTGAAGTTTTCTTTTGTGTTTGTTATCTTGCCAGATTTTGGTATCAGGGTTGTATTAGTCTCATTAATGCATTGCTTCTTCTTCAATATTTTGGAAGAGTCTGAGAAATATTGCCTCTTTAGTTTTTTTTTTGCAAGAGTTTGAGCAGGAGAGATATCAAATCTTCTTTGAATGTTTGATAGAATTCATTAATAAAGTCACTTGGTCCCAAATATGTGGAGATTAAACAACATTCTACTACAAAATGACTGAGTCAAATAAGCAATAAAAGATATCAAAAGATGTACAGAAGATGGTTCCTTCGCAGAGAGGAACCAAGTGGCAATGTAGGTAAATGCCTATACTCATTGCCTCTCATAACCACATCAAAATTACAATTAAAATACAGAACAACCATCATCCAGAACCACCTGAAAGATGACTGAATGTAAGTCCTATAACTAGAGAAGTAAAGAAGAAAGCACATTGAGACTGGTTGGAAGAGTGGAGGTGCAGAATGGCTGCACCTGCACCCAAGTGTGCTGCTTTTTAAATCAGGAGGGAGATCATCTCTGTGGAGGCTGCCTGTGAGGAGCAAAGAGTCCCAACCCCACACCAGACCTTCAGCCTGTAACTATGGGCTGTAAAAACCAGTAGGCACCCATGACATCTTGAAGTGGGAAGCACCAGAGGCCAGGAACACAGCCACACCAATCCCCAGACTGACCTCAGACACCACCCAGGACCTGTGCATGGATCCACTTGCCAGCCATAACCCATATGGGAACACCATCAAGCCCTAGCAGTGAGCAGTGCCATACCATGTGGTGTGCTCCCAGACATCTTCAGTGAGTGCATGCCAGAGAGATCTCTTAAGCTGTGCCTCCTCTGCAGAGCCCAGACCCAGTGTCCCAGGATGACACGCTTCAAGTCCGTGCTATGAGTGCAAGCCAGGGGAACCCCTGTCCGGCTCCATCCCTGGTCCAAGTACAAAGCTGCAGCCTGGCATGCCCTGCACCCCTGAGCCAAACAGAGTCATTGGCCAGTGCAAAATCCATCCCTAGCCAAGGACAGAGCCCTTGCCTGTGCATGTTCCACTCCTGGCCCAGAGAGAGCCCTTCCCCAGTGCACACTCCATCTCTGGCCCCCACAGAGCCCTTTCCCAGTGGCACTCTAACCCAGCCCAGGACTAGAGTTGCTGGTGTGACCTGGTACACCCAGCCACAGATCACAGGACCACACTACATGTGCTCTGCCAGAGGGACTTAGAGCACCAGCCTTCCTTAGGTGTGGGGCCATAGAGTGAATTGCATGCCACAGAGATCTGGGCCCTCACAGGGAGTCGTACACCAGAGGAACTGTGGATGTGTCACCACCGACCCCAAGTATCAGGAGCAGACAACCGAGGGAACCAGTGGGAGGAAGGAGTACAATTCAGAGAAAGGAGTACAATTTAGAGAAGAGAGAATAAAGATGTGAAACTCAAGGCAAACCCAGACTCCAGGATACTGAGTCCCGGTTCATTGGGACGCTAGGGACTTCAACACTCGAACCCCAAACAGGGAGCCCAGAGCCAGCAACAGAAAAATAGGGGAGACAAAGAAAAGATCCCCAAAGAAAAGAAAAGGAATTGCCAGAAAAGGAACTAAATAAATAAAATGGAGGCAAGAAATATGTCAGAGAAAGAATTTAGAGTAATGATTATAAAGATGCTAAACTGCCAGGATAAGAAACTCACCAACATATGTAAGAATCAAGAGGAAATGAAGAATGATATAGCTGCAATAAGGAAAATCGTGGAAGTTTCAACAGTAGACTAGAAGCGGAGGACCTAATCAGTGAGTTAGAAGACAGAGTAGAAAAATATCCAATCTGAAGAGAAATTGGAGAAAAAAATTAAAAATCAGGAGAGTTTAAGGGATCTTTGGGGCAACATAAAACAAAGCAATATCCATATAATAGCGGTACCAGGAGGACAATAAGAGGAGCAAGGATTAGGAACCTATTTGAACAAATAATGACAGAAAACTTCCCTGACTTGGAGAAAAGTCACACAAGCACAGAAAGTCCCAAACAATATGAACCCAAAAAGACCCACATCAAGACACATTGTAATTACAATGGCAAAAATTAATGACAAAGGGGAAATCTTAAGGGCTTCAAGAGAGAGACAGAAAGTTATCTACAAGAGATTTCCCATTATCAACATAAACACATCAGGCCAGAAGGGAATGGAATGAAGTATATAAAGTGATGCAAAGCAAGGGACTCAATTCAAGAATACTCTATCCACAAGGCTATCATTCAGAATTGAAGGGGAAATCAGGAGCTTCACAGACAAAACAAACAAACAAAAAAACAGCAAAAAAATACACAAACTAAGGGAGTTTATTACCACCAAGCCAGCAATGCAAGAAATGCTAGAGGAACTGTTGTAAAAAGAAGTAGAAAGGAAAGAAGGAACACAGGCATAAATAAAAATGCCTACAAACAAGTACTTATTAATAATTACTATTAACGTAAATGGATTAAATGCTCCAATCAAAAGATGTAGGGTTGCTGAATTGCTGGAGGCAAAGACTAACAGTAATTAGCATGTAAATTCAAGAAGTCTGCCAGAAGGCTGATGGACTTTGATATTCACCAAGGGCTGAAAATCTGCATATTGCTGGCTGAATGGCTGAGGGCAATCCTCTAACCTGATAATCCTTTATTGTTTATCAAACCTTACCATTGATGTCTGTTTGCTTTGCTAAAGGGCAAATCTATATTCTAGTAAATAAAAATCTATGGGTCTGGAGATTCACAGAGCCACTCCACTAGAGAGTAGGTCTCTGTCTGGTTCCCCCAATAATTTCCAAATTTATTTCTTATCTAGTATATTCATTTGCATGTGGCCCCTTCTCCAGATTCTGAATCCTTGCTGCAAAAGGTTGCAGCATTTCTGGTTTCCAAATGAGGGACATCTGGAGAAGAAGATTTGCCAGAGCGAAAAAAGGAAAATCACCCGGAGAGGTGAGGATCACCGAAAAAAGGTGGGGAGATTCACTGTGCGTAAAGCTCGCACCAAGCTTTGGAAGTCGCCATCCGAAGTGGGCGGTAATGTCTTTTTCAAGCCAGATTATAATGGGGAAGAATTCAATTAAAAGGCAAAAATATCATTTGTAAATTTTCAGCTTGTATGCTCAAGGATAAAGAAATTAAAATGCCAAAAGGTACTCACTTAAATCAAGCTCAAGGAAAACGAGTGCCCTTGTCATCTTTAACTATGTGGGTTCTTGTTCAAATTGAATTATGCCTAATTTGTATTGGGGATCAAAAATCTGTAATAACTAAAAACGCCCTGGATCCTCCACCTCTGGTGTGGAGAGGCTCAATGGCCAGAGAGGGTGGAGCTCTCAGTCCTCTCGCAGAAGACTATTTGATGCTTTGTCTGAAGGTTGCCGTGTAACACCTTGGGACAGGCAGATTTTGGCAAGAATAGCTTTGGAGGCCAGTCAATGCTATGGAGAATGGAATTGGAAAAGATCCATGAAAAGAACTCTAATTTCTTAAGTCTTGTCTATATCTTATAGGCACTTGTCTCTTGATTGTTGTTTTATCTGTCTTTGTTGTTTATTGTTAGTCTATTAAGCATGCCTTTTACTTAATTTAATAAGAAAAGAAACTTAGGTGGCCAGGCCATTTACTGAATTTCCCCAGAGCAAACAGGATGTGGGAGTGGGGAGACACATGGCCGAGGGTACCTGTCCTAGGAGACAAAGGGAGGTAGAGATAACAAAAAGAAGAAAAAAAACCCCAGCCTATTATTAGGTCTTTTGGTGATCCTGTAAAATGGACACCCACCCTTGAGAGTGCTATTAAAAGTCTCATTTTCACCATGTTTTTTATTTCCCAGTCTGTTATTTAAAATTTGGCAGAATTTGGGGATACATCTGGGATTTCTGTACTCATGAAGAGAAAAAGGCTGGCTTAAGAGAAAGGCGTGCCCCGCCCGATTTTGGATGGCCTCTTTAAGCTGAGCCCACTTTCTTTGCGGATGCTATAGAATAAACTCAAGACTGTTTTTCCTCTAAAAGACGGCAAAAATGACACAAGGAAAATATACAGGCTGTATTTGGGCAATAAGATTAGTATTTCCATAATAATGGGTAGTTCTTGAATAATAATGGACCACATTCAAATGTTAACATTTAAGCCACTGAAAGTCAGTAAGTTATCTCTGTTACAGAATTTGCCAAAGTAAATGCCTTGGCTAATAATTGGCTTTAAAATCTCAAAATTGTTAAAACATAAATAAATAGATGTAACTAAAATGAAGAATTTGTAGTAAAGCTTTTCAGTGATAATTATGGGTATATTGATGGTGGGGGTCCAGTAGCCTGAGAGGAGACTGGCTTGCTCTTTGTGGAAGGAGGGGGTTTCCCGCAGCAGTAACCTTAGATGTCATCTCTAAGGAAAAATGTGGTGGTTTTATAATTCAAGTGGAGCGACCTGGAGACTTGCTTCCCTGCTTCCCCCTCCTTTTGCCAACCAGAAACATAGCTTTCCAAAGCCTTTGGCAACTTAAAACTTTGGAGTTTACTGAATTAAATAATAAAACATTACATATCTAGGTATTTTTAAATAACAAAATACTGAAATATTAATATGAGTTTGCCTCATATGAAAAATTTAGTTATTAATTAAATATGTCTTGTATTTTATTTGAAATATATCCTTAAAAATGTGAAGGTATTGCTAATCTAAGAAATGCTAAGTATTTAATTTGCCACCTAAAATTTAAGACTTCAAATAGTTTAAAGTTCAAATTAAGTTGGGGAAATTATATAGTTGTGATAACAAATGCATAAAGTATAGAAATTTAATTTTGAAGAAAATAATTCTTGTATTTTCTCTGGAGAAATTAGTATTTTAAAATATATTAGAGTCCTTATATGTACTACGTGTGGTAAAATTTTAACATAAGATATAATATTTTATTGGCCTAATTAAAGAAAGAGGATTAATTCTATGGTCTGGACCAAAATTTTAATATAAAAACCAGTTTAAATTTAATTGATAATTTTAGAAAAATTACAGAGTATATAATATAATATTTGGGCTATGCATATTTGATGGTCTTTCCAAGTTAAATTTTAAGACTTTAACCAAGAGATAGCCTTGGGATATTTTAAGGACTTTGGAATGATTCAAGGATTTACTCCATTCTTAAAAGAAACATTTTTGAACTAAATTAGGCCAATCTACTATACTTAAAATCACATGGGAAATACTTCTTAAGCAAAACTGGATTATTCAGCAGTGGAATTTTAAAACAGGAGCCCTGACAGCCTGCTCTTTAGATAGTCTGGGGGATGGGGCAGCATTTGCAATTCATAGGTCAAATATATAAGTTTGCTTGCTTTGCTCTTTCAATAAAGGTGCATCTTTAATTACTTAATAAATTAGCTTTTTATAATATAATCAAGGTCTCATATAAACTCAGTTATATGAGAAGTCAATATTTTTTATAAGTAATTGGATCTTAACAAAGGCCAAATTAAATTTGCATATGGATGCAAATGAGCACTTTCCAAAAAGAATACTGTTTAAAAGTAAATTTTAAGCTTAATAAAAAGGAGAAATTTTTAAATCACTTCTGCTACTATTTACGAGGTAAACTAAAAGTTATTATTCAAGTATTAAAACTCATATTATTTGCAGATAACGTGATATTGTACATAGAAAACCCTAAAGACTCCACTAAATTGAATAAATAAATTTGGCAATGTAACAGGATACAAAATCAACACCCAGAAATCAATGGCGAGAAACCAAGATGGCCGCATAGGTAAACACCTAAAATTGCTGCCTCGCACAAGCACTTCAAAAATACAACTAAAAGACAAAATGAACATCATCCAGAACCACAGGAAGGCTGGCTGAGTAGAAATTATACAACTAGAAGGAAAGAGAAAAGCACATTGAGACTCAGAAGAGGTGCGGAAGTAAAGTGCAGAGGTACGGAGGCACATGTGGCAAGGACTGGCAACTGAGGACGTGGTTGTCTTTTTCAATCTGGAGGGAGACACAAGCTCCCGACTGCTCTTAACTCCAGTTCCTGCAAGTCTCTGGGGACCCAGACTCAAATGGACTGTCTGGCATTGGGCAGAAGTCGAGGGTGGCTTTCTCTCAGAGATGTTTGCAATGATTACCTCGGGACACTGAGACCCAGGGCCTCTTAGGGAAGGGCTGAGGACCAGCCATAGCCGTTTGCTCTACCCTGTTGATTTCCTGAGATCCCACTCTACCCAAGCTGTGTGGAGAGGCTTTTAGATATGAATGGCCTGGCCCTTTGCAATCTGAAATTACCTAACAAACTGCAGCTGGGTCAGAGAAACCCAGAACATCCAAAAGAAGGCCCAAGGCCCCACAGCAGCTTGCATTGCTTCACAGCTGAGCCTCATCTGGGCACCTCCAAACCCCAAACAAGGAAGAGGAATCTGCAGATCTCTTCGTAGCTCCTTCTGGGTAGCCTCAGGTAGAGGCTAAATTAGCACCTCTTTAGATCCAAGAGCCAGTGTACCCAGTGGTCAGAGTGGGACCATCCAGATTACAACTCCTCAAATCCATAAAGGACACACTCAGAGGGCAGACTCAGTGAGCACCAAAGCCCCACTGAAGCGAGTCTTGCACTGTAAGGGTGTCTTCAGCACAGATGTTCTCCCACCATAGACACAGCTGATTCTCACAGCCAATTGGCCTGGAGGTCAATTCCTCGC
>NW_006298180.1:0-5631 GCF_000327345.1 Myotis davidii | reverse complement strand
AGAAAAATCGTACACCTATGGATGAGGACAGTGGTGGGGGTTGGGGGGTGCGGGGTACTGGCAGAGGGTTGGATGGGAACCGGGTGGAGGGGAGCTATGGGGGGAAAAAGAGGAACAACTGTAATAATCTGAATAAAAATTTAATTTAAAAAAAGTTAAAAAAAGAAATCGATGGCTTTTTTATTTACCAATAATGAATTCTCAGAAAGAGAAAGTAGCACCTGTTTGGCTCAGTGGCTAGAGCATTGACCTTCAAACTGAAGGGTCATGGGTTTGTTTCCAGTTAAGTGCACAAACCTCCTTTGCAGACTCCCCCCTGGCCTGAGCTCTGGTTGGAGCTTGTGCACGAGGCAAGCAATTGATGTGTTTCTCTCACATCAATATTTCTCTCTTACCCTCTCTTCCACTCTCTCTAAAAATCAATGGAAAAATATCCTTGGGTGAGGATAAAAAAAAAAAAGAAAGAAAAGAAAGAGAAAATAAACAGTCAATCCCATTTATCATTGCTACAAAAATTAAGATACTTAGGAATAAACTTAACCAAGGTGGCAAAAGACCTGTATTCAAAAAACTACAGGATGTTGGAAAAAGAGATAGAAGAAGATATAAACATGTGGGAGAATATACCATGTTCATGGATTGCTGGAATACACATCATCAAAATGTCCATAGTACCCAAAGCAATCTAGAGATCCAATGCAATCCCTATTAAAATTCAAACAGCATATTTCACAGATCTAGCATAAATGCTTCAAAAATTTATATGGAATAAGAAAAGACCCTGGATAGCTGCAGCAATCTTGAGAAAGAAACCCAAAAGTTGGAAGAATCAGAATACCAAATTTCAAGTTCTGATTACAAAGCCACTGTAATCAAAACAGCCTGCTACTGGCACATGAACAGGCATATAGATCAATGAAACAGAACAAAGACCCCAGAAATCGACCTAAGCCATTACACTCAATTACAATTTGACAAAGGAGGCAAGAGAATACTGGTACAATGGAGTCAAGAGGGTCTCTTCAATAAATAGTGTTGGGAAAATTGGACAGTTACATGCAAACAAATGAAACTAGGTCACAAACTTACAGCATACACAAGAATAAGTTCAAAATGGATAAAAGACTTAACTGTAAGTTAGGAAACCATAAAAATTCTAGAAGGAACCATAGGCAACAAAATCTCAGACATCTCTACTAGCAATGTTTACAGTTATATCTCCTAGAGCAGATCGGCAGTTGGGAGAGAGTGTAAGTGAGGGATGGAACGAAAGGGGAGTGTGTGGACATGTGGTGTGTGTGTGTGTGTGTGTGTGTGTGAATTAGATCCTGTAGGACTTTTGGGTGCTTGTGGTCCTGGCTCCCTAGACAGGAGCCCTTCCTACTGCTGCAATCACTCCTGGGGTGGCTGGCTCTGACACAGTAACCATGCCATCTTGAAGGCGAGAGCTGCTGTGACCAGGAGCCTAGCCTCACCACCATCCAGACTGGCCTCAGGCACCACCTCGAACCCTACAGCCATTCCGGCCAAAGACCTGCTATCTTAGCTGCAGACCTACAGACACTGGGACTCCAGTCTCCCTGGAAGGCTCCTGTGAGTTCCGGAGCAGGCTCGCCTCCCGCCTGCCCGCCGCTTTGGCCCCAGGCCCCGCTACTGCACGTCTAGCCCGCCAAACCCATGGCTTCAACCCCGGAGCCCACGGCTGCATGACCCACTCACCAAGCCCACTGCTTCAACCCTGAGCCCTATGACTGTACAGCCTGCCTGTCAAGCCTGCCACTTCCAACTGGGCCCACTGGTGAGTCCAGGACTGTGCAACCCACCAGCCAAGCCTACTGCTTCAACCCTGGGCCCCTCACATCCAGCAACTGGGTCTGCCACTGCTTTAATTCTGGGCCCCATGCATCCTGGCGCATGGGCCCTCCAGAGCGTCTCAGGGATTGCAACCCTTCTGCAAAGTCCACAGCTGCAGCCACAGACTCTGTGCAACTTGGTGCCTAGATTGTTCTGTGAGAGCAAAATGAAAAGACCTTAAAGAAACACCCCTCATCCAAAGAAAGAAAAGGAGTCACCAGAAAAGGTACTAAATAAAATGCAGGCATTCAATATGTCAGAAAAAGAATTCAGAGTAAGGGTCATACAGTTTCTATACTGGCTGAATGAGAAAATCAACAATATATGTAAGAATCAAGGGGAAATAAAGAATGATATAGATAAAATAAAAACACAAAGGAAGGGTTCAACAGTAGACTAGAAAAAGCTGAGGACTGAATTAAAATCAGGACAGAAAAATATACACAATCTGTACAGCAATAGGAGAAAAAATATTAAAAAGCAGGAGGAGAGCCTATGGGAGTGCCAGAACAATAAGAAAGGGACCAAGGGTTAGAAAACCTATTTGAAGAAATAATGACAGAAAACTTCCCTGATTAGGGAGAGAAAAAAGTCACACAAACACAGAGAGTCACAAAGAGGAAAAACAAAAAAAGGCCCACACCAGGACACATGGTAATTACAATGGCAAATGTTAACGACAAAGAGAGAATCCTAAAGGCTGCAAGAGAGAGACAGAGAGTTACTTACAAGGGATTTCCTGCTAGATTATCAAGTCATTTCTCAACGGAAACAAATCAGACCAAAAGGGAATGGAATGAAGTATATAAAGTGATGTAAAGCAAGGGACTGAATTCAAGAATACTCTATCTAGCAAGGCTATCATTCAGAATTAAAGGGGAAATAAGGAGCTTCTCAGACAAAAAAAAATGCCTAAGGGAGTTTATCACTACCAAACCAGCAATGCAAGAAATGCCAAAGGGACTGTTGTAAAAAGAAGAAATAGCAAGGGAAGAATGAACACAGGCATAAAAAATAAAAATGGCTACAAACAAGTACCTATCAATAATAATCTTAAATGTAAATGGAGTAATGCTCCAAGCAAAAGACATCAAATGGCTGAATAGATAAGAAGACATGCTGTCTACAAGAGACCCACCTCAGACTGAAAGTGAAGGGATGGAAAAATATCTTTTAGGCAAATAGAAGTGAAAAAACGCTGGGGTAGCAATACTTATATCTGACAAAATAGAACTCAGAGTGAAGGCCATAACAAGAGATTAGGAAGGCCACTTCATGATAGTAAAGGGATTGAAGGAAGGCCACTTCATAGTACGAAAGGGATCGATACATAAAGAGGATATAACCCTGATAAACATATATGCACTCAATGAATGAGCACCCAAATACATAAAAAAAACTCCTGGAAGGCAATGATACAATCATAGTAGGGGACTTAAACACACCACTGACATCACTGGATAAATCCTCTAGACAAAAAAATAAATTCAACCAAGAAACAGCAAGCCTAAATGACACACTAGATCAGATGGACTTAATTGACATCTTCAGAACATTTCACCCCAAAGCTACAGAATATACATTCTCCTCAAGTGCACATGGGACATTTTCAAAGATAGACCATATATTAGGATACAGGCAAAGTCTTTCCAAATTCAAGAAGATTAAAATCATATCAAGTATCTTTTCAGATCACAGTGGCATAATATTGGAAATCAACCACATTTAAAAATATCAAAAAATTCAAACACTTGGAGGCTAAATAGCATGCTATTAAATAATGATTGGGTTACCAAAGATATCAAAGAAGAAATTCAACACATTCTGGAAACAAATGGCAATGAAAACACAACAACCCAAAATCTATGGGACACAGTGAAAGCAGTCCTGAGAGGGAAGTTCATAGCTCTACAGGTTTACCTAAAACAAACAAACAAATAAACAAGATAACTGATAATAAATTATCTAACTCTATAACTTAAATAATTAGAAAGAGAGCAACAAGAAAAGCCCAGAGTGAGCAGAAGGAAGGAGATAATAAAGATCAGAGCAGAAATAAATGTCATAGAGACTAAAACAACACTACAAAAGATCAATAAAACCAAGAGCTGGTTCTTTGAATGGATAAACAAGATTGATGAACCTTTAGCCAGGCTCATGAAGAAGCAAAGAAAGAGAATCCAAATAAAGGAAATCAGAAATGAAAGAGGCGAAATAACAACAGAAATAGAAAGGATTGTAAAAAAGTACTATGAACAACTCTATTCCAACAAACTGGTCAATCTAGAAGAAATAGAAATATTACTAGAAAAATATGACCTTCCAAAACTCAATCAGGAAGAATAAAAAAATCTGAATAGGCCAATAACTACCAATGAAATTGAAACAGTAATAAAAAAAAAACTTTCAGCAAACAAAAGCTCTGGACCAGATGGCTTCACTGGGGAGTTTTACCAAAGCTTCAAAGAAGAAGTAAAATTATCCTCTTCAGACTGTTCCAAAAAATTCAAGATGAAGGAACAATTCCAAGTGCCTTCAATGAAGACAGCATTACCCTAATTCCAAAACCAGATAGAGACAATATAAAGAAAGAGAATTGTAGGCCAATATCCCTGATAAACAAGTATGCTAAAATCCTCAACAAAATTCTAGTAAATCAGATCCAGCATAACATTAGAAAGCTCATACACCATGACCAAGTATGATTTATTCTGGGAATGCAAGGCTGGTACAATATCTGAAAATCAATAAACATGATACATCACATAAACTAACTGAGAGATAAAAATCAAAGTCATATAAATTGATGCAGAAAAAGCATTTGAAAAATCCAACATTCCTTTTTTAAAAATATATTTTATTGATTTTTTTACAGAGAGGAAGGGAGAGGGATAGAGAGTTAGAAACATCGATGAGAGAGAAACATTGTTCAGCTGTATCCTGCATACTCCCCACTGGGGACGTGCCCGCAACCAAGATACATGTCCTTGACCAGAATCGAACCTCAGACCCTTGAACCTGCAGGCTGACGCTCTATCCACTGAGCCAAACCGGTTAGGGTTCAACACTCCTTCTTGATAAAAAACCCTCAGCGAAGTGGGAATAGATGGATCCTACCTCAATATAATAAAAGCCTTATATGACAAAACTACAGCCAACATCATACTCAATAGGCAAAAACTAAAACCATTTCCCCTAAGAACAGGAACAAGACATGGATGCCCACTCTCACCACTCCTGTTCAAAATAATACTGGAAGTGCTAGCCATAGAGTTCAGACAAGAAGAAAAAATAAAAGTTATCCAAATTGAAAAAGAAGAATTAAAACTCTCTTTATTCGCAGATGACATGCTATTGTACGTAGAAAACCCTAAAGACTGAAACAAAAAACTACTAGACTTAACAAATGAATTTGGCAATGTAGCAGGATACAAAATTAACACCCAGGAATCTATGGCTTTTTTATACACCAACGGAAGGCCCAATGCTTGAAATTCATGCAAGGAGCTCGGCACCCACCACTGCAGCTTCATCCCGAAGGACGTCCTGTCTAATTAGCATATTATGCTTTTGTTATTATAGATAATGAACTCACAGAAAGAAGAGTAAAAAATAAAAACAATCCCATTTACCACTGCAACAAAACAATTAATATACCAAGGAATAAACTTAACTAACGACATAAAAGACTCATACTCAGAAAACTACAGGAAACTGAAAGAGTTAGGGGACGACATAAACAAATGGAAGAATCAACATCATTAAAATGTCCATACT
>NW_006298179.1:0-304 GCF_000327345.1 Myotis davidii | reverse complement strand
CACAGGCCAATGCTCTATACACTGAGCCAAACCCGGTAGGGCAACAATTTATTTTTTATTTATAGTTTACATTTAATAACTTAATTTATATTAGTTCCAGGTGTACAGAATGCTGGTTATGCAATCACATACTTTACAAAGTGTTCTCCCCAATATTTCAAGCATCCACCTGGCACCATGAATAGTTATTACAATATTATTGACTATATTCTCTATGCTGTACTTTACATTCCCATTATTATTATTATTACTATTATAATTATTATTATTATTCTGTTGTTAATCCTCACCTGAGGATATTTTT
>NW_006298178.1:0-291 GCF_000327345.1 Myotis davidii | reverse complement strand
TTAGAAAGAGAGCAACAAGAAAAACCCAGTGTACACAGAAGGAAGGAAATAATAATGATCAGAGTGGAGATAAACAATATAGAGACCAAAAAAAACCCCAGCAATACAAAAGATCAACAAAACCAAGAGCTGGTTCTTTGAAAGTATAAAAAAGATTGATGAACCTCTAGCCAGGCTCACTAAGAAGCAAAGAGAGAGGACCCAAATAAACAAAATAAGAAAAGAAACAGGAGAAACAACAAGAACCCCACAAAAATACAAAGAATTGTTAAAAAAATACTATGAACAACT
>NW_006298177.1:0-574 GCF_000327345.1 Myotis davidii | reverse complement strand
GTCCCCACCTCCTGGCTCAGTCCCTGGCGGCACTGCAGCCCGTCGCCCACCAGGACTCACTGAGATGGATGCTGCGCCCTGGGCTGCGGGACCCGAGCTGCGCCCGCACTGAGGCTGGAGGGTCCAATGGGGTGACGCTGGGTGGACTCTGTCGGCGGGAAGGAGTCGGGGAGCCTCGGGGACCCCAGTCCTAGGTGTTGGGGCTCAACCAGGCTCAGGCCCACCGGGCGCAGCCTACCACCCTTCCTTCTACTCTCCAACGCTCAGCCTCGCGCTGAAAGATGCAGGTCTATTAAGGGAAGCCACAATGTCCTCCCTGAAGCGGTACCGGAAGTCCCGCCCTAACTGAAAGTGCAGGTACCTAAACTGGCCTACCACTGTGGAAGCGGGCGCAGTGCTTTCTGGGTGATGTAGTTTTCTCCCCGACCCTGGCCTTGACTTTGGTGAAGGTGTCCTGGTGCTGCCAGGGACGCTGGGGGAGGAGATGGGACCAGAGGCTGGGTTCACGGGAACAGACTGACAGGCCCGCCCCGGGGAGGGAGGATTGGGAGAGGCCCCCAAAGAACATATGCAC
>NW_006298176.1:2496-5460 GCF_000327345.1 Myotis davidii | reverse complement strand
CCGCGTTTCCCCCAAATCCATCCCTGTGGTCTCCCCGGCGTCTAGGCTAACGGGGTTCCGAGTGAGGGACCCCCCCCCCAAAGGCGGGTATGGAAGGTCCACGCACCCTCATGGTCACGGATCCCCTTTTCCGGGTCCGCATCCCGCACTGGACGGCCGTGGTGTGGTCGCCGCAGGCCCAGGTCAGGTTCTTCCTCCAGGGGTCAAAGGTGACGTGCAGGCTGGGGGCGGGCGCGACGGTCGGACGGCCTGAAGGACGAGGCGCCCAGGGTCAGAAACGACCGTTTTCATATATTTCTTTTTTACGTATTTAGTGTAGGGTGTCCTATTGACAAGTATTGACAAGTATTGACAAGTATTGACAAGTATTGACACATATTGACAGGTATTGACACGTATTGACAGGGATAGGGTGACCCCAAAATTCAGGCAAGATTTGAATTCTGAGTGAGCTTTCACAGCAGCAACAAAAAATAAATAAAAACCCAATTTATCGAATCGGATTCTAATATCTGCGGCCCTTGGATGTCAATCAATCCCTTCGATTCGATCAGCATCACCACGGACCCATGACGGCCCAGGAGCAGGGACCAGGAAGACCAATGGAGACCGCGGCTTTGCGTCTGTGCCAGCAGAGCCGGGGGCTCCATGGACCCGATGGGCTATTCCATTCATAAACCCTAGACTGTCTGCTTTATGAATCAATGAAAAATTATAATTTTTGTTGATAAATGCGTGTTTTCTATCAAAATTACTTCTTGCGTGAATTTTGGGACATTCTTTATATACACACTGTATACATATCCCATGTTCAAAGGCTGTTAAATTTCAACAAAAGAGTGTGTATGTGCTAGCAAAGCCGGGGAGGCCATTGACCCAATGGACTATTCCATCCATAAACCCTAGACTGTGTCCTTTATGAATCAATAAAAAATTTACAATTTTTAATGAAAACCCTGTGTTTTCTACCAAAATTACTTCTTGCGTGAATTTTGGGACATTCTTTATTTATATACACCATATGCCATGTTCAACAGCTGTTAAATTTCAACAAAAGATTGTGTATGTCCCAGCAAAGCCGGGGAGGCCATGGACCCTAGGTCCCATTCCATTCATAACCCTAGACTGTGTCCTTTATGAATCAATAAAAAAATTAAAATTTTTCTTGATAAGTACATGTTTTCTATCAAAATTACTTCTTGCGTGAATTTTGGGACATTCTTTATATATACACTATATACACATCCCATGTTCAAAGGCTGTTAAATTTCAACAAAAGAGTGTGTCAGTGCCAGCAAAGCCGTGGAGGCCACGGACCGCTGTGCTATTCCAAACAAAACCCTAGACTGTCCGCTTTATGAATCAATAAAAATTTCACAAATTTTAGTTATAAACCTGTATTTTCTGCCAAAATGACTTCTTGCGTGAATTTTGGGACACCCTATATATATGTGTAAAAAAAATTAAAAAATGAGAAATAAATGAATTTGAGTGGCAGGAAGGAGTCGCGCACGTAGCTGTACTTACCCCGGGGCTCCTGGGTCAGTAGACACACCGGTTCGAGCAGCGTCAGGACCAGGGCGGCTCTCACCAGGGGACCCATGGGGGGGTGGGGGCCGCCCCAGGGTCAGGGAGCTGCCTGGATGGAGAGAGAGTCACACTGTGAGCAAACCCACTCTCTCTCTGAACAGCAACGGAGCGCTGGCCGGTGTGGCTCAGTGGCTAGAGTGTCGGCCTGCGGACCGAAGGGTCCCGGGTTCGATTCCGGTCTAGGGCACGGACCTCGGTGGCAGGCTCCTCCCCGGCCCGGGCCCTGGTCGGGGGTACGTGTGGGAGGCAACCCATCGATGTCTCTCTCTCTCTCTCTCTCTCTCTCTCTCTCTTCCACTCTCTAAACATCAATGGAGAAAAAAATATCCTTACTCCTTGGGTGAGTGAGGATTAAAAAAAAGGGAAAAGGAAGATCAGAGGGGATTATGCTAATCAGAAAAGGAAAAAAAAGGAAATGACTGTAGCAGCTCTTCCGCCTCTACAATTGGAGGGGAGCTGTAAAGAGCAATCTCGAGTCTACAAGATCCCCAGAGGGCTGCTGGAGGAGGACTCACCAGGTGCTTCGGGGCAGAGTGGAGTACCAGGTCAGGGCCCCGGTGGGAGGGCACCTGGAAGCCAGGTTATTCTCCAGCGGGTGGGTGTGGAGGGAGGGCTGGGCTTGCACCTGCTGCAGAGGAGCCCGGGGTGCGGGGAAGAGCACTGCTGGGCTCTGAGGACCCCGGGACAGTGAGGGCGGCGCTGGGACAGGATCCTGGCCCCCAGCCACTCCTCAGGTCCGGACCCCTGACCTCTCTGCCGAGTTCCTGTCACACAGGGGACCCTGGAGGATTCGTGCACCAGTGGGGTCCCTCGGCCTGGCCTGCGCCCTCTCGCCATCTGGGACCCCTCGGGGGATGTCGGGGAGCCGGTTTCACCCCGATCCCGCAGGCCAGGCCGAGGGACCCACTGGTGCACGAATTCATGCACCAGGACTTCTAGTCAATCAATCAATCAATCAATCAATCAATCAATCAATAGAAATATAATAAAATAAAGAGAGAACCAGAATGGGCGCCCGCGTTCAGGCACGTGGAGGGTCGAAGGAGGGAAATGATGGTCAGTTCTCCGGGGGTGGCCAGGCTGCCCGCCCGAGATGCAGGGGAAGCTACTCACCCTGGACGTCCAATCGGAGGCCCCGTCTTTCTCTCTGTCCCAGGGTTCGGGGGGCGGCCCGGCCCAGCCACACCCTCTCCCTGGCTCTCGTTTCATTTCTCTAAAGTCCCCCCCTCCTCCTCGTACACACCCCCGTGGCTTCTGCATTCCACTCCCCACTTCCCACTTCCCCGTCCACCTCCCGCCCACGTGGACTCGCCCGTGAGTACCTGGAGGGGAAGGGGGTGCAGCCAGGAGCCAGGAGCCCACAGATACAGGCAT
>NW_006298176.1:0-1174 GCF_000327345.1 Myotis davidii | reverse complement strand
AAAAATGCTAAGTAGCCACCTGCCCAGTGTCTGCATGAGATTTGATTTCTCCTGTTGTCCCGGGTACAACCCCACAGACACTCTGCCTCCAGTTCCTCCCGCCTTTGGGGGCCAGGTCTGTTCTCCTGGGGAATTTGTCCAGCTCCCCCATGAGCCTGGCTAATTCCTGGGGCTCCCTGAGCCTGGAAAAGACACCCCCAAAACCCCAGGGCTACGGGAGACACTGCCCAATGACCCTTCCCAATCCGGACACTCCCCCCAGCTCTGAGCTGGAGCCTGACCCGCCCTCAGCAGCTACAAAAGGAGAAAATTAGGCAACATTGGGGGACACGTTGGGGGACCCCAAAGCCAGGGACCGGCTTACCCGATGGCACGAAGCTCTCCTCCAGGCACCAGCCTCGGTTCACCCCGATTCCTGGAGCCTACCCATCCGACCGTCCCCCCAAATAGTGATCCCCGAGGGCCTGCGGGGAATGGATCCTGATTGTTTGCCGAGTCCCTTAAATACCAACCCCTTCCTGTCTGGTGGCCACGCTTCCTCATTGTCCTGGGAGGACCGGGCCGCGCCAGCCCACGCAATGTGCGTGTGAGTGTGAGATTGTGTGTGTGTGATTGGGTGTGCGTGTGCATGTGTCTGTGTGTGAGTGTGTGTCTGTGTGCGTGTGTGTGTGATTGTGTGTGTATGTCTCTCTCTGTGTGTGTGAATGTGTGTGTGTTTCTGTGTGCGTGTCTGTGTGTGCGTGTGTGAGTGCGTGAGTGTGTGTGTGTGTCTCTCTGTGTGTCAGTGTGTGCACGTGTGTGTGCGCGTGCGTTTCTGTGTGTGTATGTGTGTGCATGTGTATGTGTGCTTGTGCGTATGCATGTGTGTATGTGCATGTGTGTACATGTGTCTCTGTGTATATGCGTGTGCATGCGTGTGTGCATGCATGTGTATGTGCGTGCATGTGCGTGCATCTGTGTGTATGTGCATGGTGTGTGCGCATGGTGTATGTGCATGTGCACGTGCGTGTATATGTGCACATATGTACATGTGTCTGTGTGTATTTGTGTGTGCGTTTATGTGCATGCATGTGTGTATGTGCATGTGTGTGCATGTGTGTGCATCTCTGTGTGTGCATGTGTGTGCATCTCTCTGTGTGTCTGTGCATGGTGTGTGTGTGCATGTGCATGTAAA
>NW_006298175.1:0-540 GCF_000327345.1 Myotis davidii | reverse complement strand
GAAGCCTCTGGAGACCCTGTTTCAGCACCACAGGCAGGACAGCTCCTCAACATGACTTCCAGGTGTCTCTGGGGCACCCCTGGGAGGTTAACCATTTACCCAGCCCCAGTGCAGAGTAGGAGGAGCCCGGGAAGGGTCTAGTGACATCCTGGTCAATGAAGCTGGTCAGCGTGTCCAGGACCTTCCAGGACGTGCCGCCCCCTCATGCTTGGGCCCTGCGCCCAGTATGGGTGTTAACTAGGAATTGGATGCTGTGTTGAGTAGTTAGATGGGAATAGCAAAACCAGACTCGGAGCGTCATGGGAGGAAAGCATTCACCACTCCAAGTGGTGACATTTTATGACATTTTATAGCCTTTGCAAGACCTTGGGAGAAATGGGGTTTCCTTTTAATTTTGTACCTGTCCTCCCGACCAGAGGAGGAACTTCAGGTGTTCTGTCTGTCTTTCCCCATCAGAGCTGATTTTAACTCGTTCCGTCAGGGACAGGCTATCCCTAATTTGGGGTGTTCTCACATTTCCGTCTGGAACCTTCTGGTCTC
>NW_006298174.1:0-246 GCF_000327345.1 Myotis davidii | reverse complement strand
TGTATCCTGCTACATTGTGGAATTCATTTCTTATAAGTAGTAGTTTTTTGGTGGAGTCTTTAGGGTTTTCTATGTACAATATCATGTCATCTATGAATAATGAGGGTTTTACTTCCTCCTTTCCAATTTGGATGCCTTTTATTTCTTCTTCTTGTCTGATCACTATGGCTAAGACTTCTAGAACTATGTTGAATAAGAGTGATAGAAGTAGACATTCCTGTCTTGTTTCTGTTCTTAGGGGAAATG
>NW_006298173.1:1730-3522 GCF_000327345.1 Myotis davidii | reverse complement strand
AAAGTATTACAAAGAGTGTTATATATGTCTCCTATTACGAAGGACTCGGAAGGAGGGATCACAGGGGAGACAGATGTGTTGCCTGAGCTCATGAGGTCTCTTCACCGGATTTGAAGCAGACAGTGCCAGAGGGGCTTGCTGTGTGATTTTGAAGTTTCTCTTTCCTTTTTCTACAGGAGTCACAAGTCTGCAGCCAGTGGTGGATCATCATCCAGAACAGGGGCCCTCCAGACCCTTGGAGGTCTAGAAAGGGATGGAGCCACAGCGTGACCAGGAGGCAACAGAGTCTAAACCAGTAGACCATTACCTTCGCAGGGTGAGTATGGGCTTGCCTCTGTGGGGAACCTGAGGACGTGGCATGGATGACAAGGACATGTTTTGGACATAGAGCCAAGTTCTGTGCCTCTATGTGGAGTGTCCTTTCCCATGCAAGCATCCCCCATCAAAACATCCTCACCAGGCTGGCCTCCTCATCTGCATACAGATTGCTGGTATATCTGCCCCTATCCATAGCTCTTATTCAGATCTTTGTTTTGCTCATTGTTTAATTTTATTTATACTTAATGATGAAAACATTCTAATGTGAAAAGAAACCTCTATGTTATGTCTCCCACAGCGTCAGAACCAGCCGAGTCCCATCCCCACCTCCAAGAGGAGGCATGTGGCAGGCCCCAGGCCCAGCACTGGGTCACCTGGCAGGAAAACCGAGGAGACATCCCCAGCGACTCCCTCAGAAACCCCGAGGGGAGCGCCTGCTCACCTTCTGGACGACATAGTGGGCAGGGAGTTCCTGTCACTGACACCCCTCAGGCAGCAAGTTCACCCTTTGTCCAGGATGCCACCCACAGTGTCCAGGAGGCGCACCACAAGCCCCATTCTGTCTCCAGCACCCATGGCCTGGGCCACACCCTCACATCTCAGGCACCAGCGAGGTTCCCCGATGGGAACTCGCCCAGCATGGCACATCCTGCTGCACAAAGTGGGTGCCAGGACTCCGAACTTAGCACCAAGGCACCCAGGCAAGAGAGCAGCCCCGACCTCCATCCAGCTCAACCCGAAGGCCTAAAAGAAACCGAGACTCAGGCCCTGCGTGTCCAACGGAGAGACCAGACGTATAGCAAAGCTCCAGCCTCTGCACCTGGGCCCTCTCACTAAGACCCTGCAGGCCTGCCAGCTCCCACCAAGTCCCCCGATTTCACGTGAGCCCATCAGCATTAAGACATTACATGGAGGCCAGTGGAGCTGCAGGCTGGTGACAGCTCCCTCCCTTCCGCCTGCTGAGAAGCCCACGTGAGGTCTTCAGTTTTATTAAGAAATAATGAATACATTTAATAAATTTATTTATTATTAATTTCTAATACATTTTAATAAGTTTTAATAAATTTCATTTTATATAGTTTTTATCCCTGTTCATAATAAAATTCTGAAAAATATGTCTTGCTGTGATTGGGTTTCATTTCTGATCATTTCACACCATTTTTGCAATAATGGCAGCACCACAAACTCGGGTCCCTGAGAGGAGAGTGGAGTCCAATGTTCCTTGAAATGACAGTAATTTGGGCTCCACCTGTAGGTCCCTGCCTAATCCCCTTTTCACAGTCAAGGTCGTCCCCACCCTAAGGGCCACTAAAAGCGCTTGGGAATTCACCCTCCAAAGGTGCCCCTCCCTTGTGGTCCTTTGGCAGCCTCAGGGCCCCTCAGAATCCCTCAGTCCATGCCCACCCCAACCCCACCCAGGGAGCACTCCCTGACCTGGACGACTTCAGAACATGTCCAGAACCCTAAATATCCC
>NW_006298173.1:0-473 GCF_000327345.1 Myotis davidii | reverse complement strand
AAAAATTACTTTAAAAAATGCTTCAGGAATACTTTGAGAAATTTACAGTATCTGCTTTTCTTCCAAGAAAGTTGCCACTTTTATGCCAGAGTGAGAATTATTTGTATGCTTTGTCTGTCAGCATAGGGCCTCTGTGACTGGGGGGCACTTAAGCTTGACTTGAGAGTAATTATCTTGCTCACTGGCTGGGAGGGAGGGTGTGTGGCAGAGGAGATAAATACTGGGTTCTGGATTATTCATAGATTGCTGACTTTCTGGATTGATTGTGCAAGCCCCTCCTTTTATTGATGTCCACCTTCTGTTGAGAGACATCTACCCTGGAGAGAAATGAGATGAAACTCTCTTTCTTGTCATTGTAAAAGCATTTGAATTCCTAAGGTGTGATAAGGCCACCCAGTCATCCACAGTCAAGTTACACATTTTCATGGAGGATGTTCCTCCTCTTGAATAAATTAAATCAATTTTTTTCTTTT
>NW_006298172.1:0-379 GCF_000327345.1 Myotis davidii | reverse complement strand
CGAACATGAGACTTTTAATAACACTCTCGAGAGCGGGCATCCATTGTACAGGAACACACGTGAGTCAGGAAGCATAGCCTATTTATTTAGTCCTTCCTCCGGTTCCTCATTGGCTGAGTAGTATTTGGTCACCTGCTTCCTAATACATTGCCTAGGTCTTGCTGTCTCCCATTGGGACGTCCTATATAACAAAAGCCTAATACGCTAAGTGTGTGGTCATCCATTCAACCAATCAAAGTGTAATATCCTAATGATATTGTAAGTCTGCTCAACTGCTCATGATAACATGCACTGACCACCAGGGGGCAGACGCTCTGACCAGTAGGTTAGCTTGCTGCTGGTGTGGAGTCAATTGGGACTGAGTGAGATAGGCAGGACA
>NW_006298171.1:1732-3391 GCF_000327345.1 Myotis davidii | reverse complement strand
TGTTACTATTACATTCTTTGTTAGACTGGTACTCAGAGCACGTTGAATATCATTTCACCATTTCACCCCCAACCCAGTGCTGGAATAAATTGGCCAGCAGTAGCACATGAAATTCTCATATTCGTATTTATCTAAGTGAAGTATATAGCACCAGGTTTCCCATTTAATGAAATGCAGTTCCTTTTACAATTCTTTGGAGCAATAAGCCTTTAGATTCTCTTTTTCCCCAGTCAGAGAAGAGCCACTCAAGTGTCTTTGTCCTACTTGTCAGGAGTTAAAGCACTGGCTGAATTATCACCACAGGAATCCTGATGAGGTGCAGGTAAAAATTCTCAGAAGGTGCTTTACTTTGTTCTCTCACATCTCGGATTCACTTGGCTGGTCACAGGCAGGCAGGTAAAATGGGTTAAACATTTGGCAACTCAAATTCTACACAAAGAGGTTATGATTGTTAGTGTAAGGCATGACTGAAGAAACAGAACCAGCACTTTGCTCCAACGTGACCACATAGCTTGAAGAAGTGGCAAAAACCATCCCAGCTGCCGTGTGCCTCCAGCCAGGTGCGGTGCTGCCCCACGAGACAAGCGCACAGCAAGGTCACCAGGCTCTGGCAGTCCAGGTCAACCCTGGCATCCCACTTCTTCAGTGCCCACTTGTGGCTTGCTGGAGGTCTCTGCAGCAGGAACCCTGTGAAAGTCAGGAGCGCCACCACCCGGCCTCTGTTGGGGCCACGGGGTGTCAAAATATGTTCTGCATCACGTTGGCCTCCATCTCCATGCGGTTACCCCGACATTGGCTGTAGCGGGTCCAGGAGAGCTGGTAACGCTCCTGTGCATGGGAGGTGAGGGAGCGCATCACAGCAGCCTCAAGTGAGGATGGCGGGCATGGGGAGCTGCTGGGCCTCCTGGTGTAGTACTCCAGGTAGTCCATTAGCAGCTGGAGGGTGAGCAACTTTGACTAGTCCTCCATGGCCTGGCATCAGCCAGGGTCCTGGCCCCGCTGGCTTTTTAGGCCTGTCTGCACTTCTGCTCTGTGACAGGCTGTCCCAGGATATAGAACACTCTTAAGCATAACCAGGTCTATTTAGGTGGGGTTGCCATTAATGATTTAGGAGTAATTAACTTTATATCATGGAAATGTCTTGATTGGAAACCTGATTGCAAGGACAGAAAAAAAGGCCTTTCTTTTCCTTTGCTGTTGCCACCACAATGTATGAGAAGCACCTGATAATGAAACCCCAAATTGTTAGCTTCTCTGATTCAAATAGCCCCTCTGTTCAAACTGAGGGAGAAGATAGCTACTCTCAAGGCTGCATTGTTGCATTTCCCCCCTCTCTGCTGTTTTCAGAACTCATGGATAATTCACACCAATGAGTTGTTTCTTTCTGATTTAGACATTTTACATTTCCTTTTCTTGCCTAATTATTCTGACAAGGACTTCTAGTTTTGATGAATAGAAGTAGTCACAGGGGAGCCCTTGTCTTGGTCCTGATGTAAGAATATGTTGGAAATTCTCTCTGTGTAACATGATGTCACTTGTTGGCTTCTCAAATCTGGCCTTTAGTATTTTGAGGTCCATCACTACTCCACCTATTCTCCCAATAATTTAAATCCTGAAGCGATTTTCAATTTTAAAGCTTTCATTCTATACATATTCATA
>NW_006298171.1:0-1054 GCF_000327345.1 Myotis davidii | reverse complement strand
TGTCTTTGCCCCCCCCCCCCCCACCACCAGATATACACACACACTCTGCTGGGGTCTGTAAAATGGGGTCAGGATTTTTACTTCAACCAAGGGTGACGCTTCCTCACAGCCCTCCTTCCCCGCCCATCTCTGTCCCCAGCCCTGTGAGGTCTCTCCCTGCCTCCCCTCCATCTAACTTGATGGGCCCTGCTCTGCCCGCTCCTCCTGTGACCTTCTGTCTTCAGCCTCCCACTTTCTCCTCTGGGGACAGAGCTCCCCAAAGGCTGTGCGGGGCAGGGTGGTGCAGGTGTGGTCCATGTTGAAATAATAGTTGATTACAGACCACATATTTATTTCATTTGGCATTCAAGAGAATGAAATATAACTATGATTTCTTATATAGGATTCATAAAGTATAGTGTGTAATGACATGAGTGAATGCATGTCTTTGCATCACTGCTCATGTATGAATGCATGACTTTTCCAGAAATGAGTGTGCGACTTGGTGAATGTGTGACTGTGTATTTTGACTGTGTGTGTGACTATGTGTGTGTGTGTCTGTATGTGTGACTGTTTGTGACTCTGTGTGTGTGTGACTATGTGTCTATGTGACTCTGTGTTTCCTGGGCAACTAGTAAGAGAGCAGTATGAATGCAGGGGGTCCCATGGACGGCTCCTCAGCTTTCAACATGCTACTAATGCACATCTCACCCACAGTGAAACTAGAAAACCTTGAATCCAGGAGAAAAGGTGGAGGGAGGAGTTCGATGATGCACATTGTAGCCCACAGGGTCACCTGTCCCAACGATAGGGTTAGCACTGCTTCCTGCAGGACAGCAGGGGTCCTTCGTATGGATGGATGTGGGGGCTCCATGTGTTTGGTGCACTGAGCTGACAGCTCTTCCAGGAATCAATGTGGACTCAGAGAGGATGGGTGAGATCCGCCAGCCCTGACTGTGCTCAGGCCTTTCAGCAGCTGGAGGGCCCTGTGATCTCCCTGGAACCAGGATGGGGAGAGTACACAGAGAGTCAGACACTGAGAGTAGCTGTAACCTCTGAGGGATGGAGGAGGAGC
>NW_006298170.1:11753-12372 GCF_000327345.1 Myotis davidii | reverse complement strand
TCGCAACTCAAAGCAAGAAATTGGCCGAGAGACCACTCCTATCTCGAAAAACTCGTTAGTTGGGACACTCGTAAGTCAAGGCACCACTGTAGTTTATTTTTAAAAGGCAAAGTAAGCAGAAGAAAATCGAATGTTCAATAGGTGTTTATTGTTTTAAATTGTGGTAAATGCAAGAAGTTAGAACAAACAAAACACCATACTTTAAATCAAGAGTCAGCAAACTGTGGCCCATAGGCAAAATCCAGCCAGCCACAAAGTGTGGCGAAAAGGGGGACACTTGCAATTATGTCAACATTAAAGATTTTTAATTAAAAAAATAAGAATTTAGCTCATCTAGTATCGTTCAGTGTTTGAGTATTGACACATGAACCAGGAAGTCACTGGTTCAATTCCTGGTCAGGGCACATGCCTGAGTTGCAGGCTGGATGCCCAGTAAGGGGCATGCAGGAGGCAGCTGATCCATGGTTCTCTCTCATTAATGTTTCTATCTCTCTATCCCTCTCTCTTCCTCTCTCGCTCTCTAAAAAAATATTAATAAAAACATCTACACTAATAAAAGAGAAACATGGTAATTGGCGTATGACCACTACCCTTCCCATTGGCTAATCAGCGAGATCTG
>NW_006298170.1:9515-10676 GCF_000327345.1 Myotis davidii | reverse complement strand
TCCCAATCGGCCCTGCTCTGAGCCTGACCAGGGGCTGCACCTAGGGATTGGGCCTGCACTCTGCCACCAGGGAGCAGGCCTAAGCCAGCAGGTCGTTATCTCCCAAGGGGTCCCAGACTGCGAGAGGGCACAGGCCTGGCTGAGGGACCCCCCTTTCCCCCGAGTGCACAAATTTTTGTGCGCCGGGCCTCTAGAATATATATAAAAGAATTTATCACCAACAAAACAATGTAAATGAAACTTTATTGTAACAAGGCCACATTTATTTGTTTAAGTATTATATGTGGCTGCTTTCTTGAGGCAACAGCAGAGATGAATACTTACAACAGAGACCATAAGGACTGCAAAGGCTCAAATGCTTACTTTATGACCCTTTATGGAAATGTTGCAGATCCTGATTTTTTTCTTCCAGGACTCTTACCCCACCTTACTTATACCCCCTTATTCCTAATAAAACTTTAAAATTTCCTCTTGATGCTTCCAAATGGCAACTCCAACTATACTATAATCAAAAGTACCCACATCCTAATTTTCTTCCGTTACAAACACACAGTCTTGGTTTGTGGTGAATTCGAAAATGGAAGGAACTGACAGACCCCAGAACTCTTGGAAGCTGGGTGTGGTGAGATGGGAGAGGTCTGGAAGGCTAAGCTATATTGCGTGCTATGGATTTTAGAGCTTTAGCATCTAGAATATCTAAGTCATAGCTTCATCTGGGTAAGCCCTCTGAGGTCAGCTCTGACCTCTTATCTGTTTCCAAAACAGATTCTTGAGCCTAATATAAACTAAATATAATAGAATCTCAAGAACAGCCTGCCTTCATCCCAAGCCAATTATAGCTGCCTAGAAAAAGCCAAATTATTTCAGAGGCCTGTTGCTGCTCATTTCTAAGCTCTGTACTGAATTTCTTTGTTTATTTTATTTTATTTTTTAAATAAATCTTTATTGTTCAGATTATTACATTTGTTCCTCTTCCCCCCCCATAACTCCCCTCCACCCGGTTCCCACCCCACCCTCTGCCCTTACCCCCCCACTTCCTCGTCCATAGGTGCACGATTGTTGTCCATTCTCTTCCCACATCCCCCTCACCCCTTTTCCACCCAAGAATAGTCAGCCCACTCCCTTTCTATGCCCCTGATCCTATTATTAATCACCAGTTCA
>NW_006298170.1:7583-8122 GCF_000327345.1 Myotis davidii | reverse complement strand
TATGCTTTTCTCTTTCCTTCTAGTTGTAGAATTTCCACTCAGCCAGCCTTCCTGTGGTTCTGGGTGATGTCCGTCCCGTCTTTTAGTTGTATTTTTGAAGTGGTTGTGCGAGGCAGCAATCTCCGGTTTTTACCTATGCCACCATCTTGGTTTCTCCCTTCTTTGTTTATTTTAAAATGTGGTAGAACTGGGTACAAAATTAGAATGGGGAGCAAGAGTATATTTTTACAAGCAAAGGACTGGTAAATGCTTATTAAGTGGTTAAACTCAGAAAGAACTTTTTTTTTAGGCCCTTAAATAATAAGAAATACTTAAAAAAAATCTTTGGTACAAAACACAAGTTTTTCAGAATCAAAGTTGAACTAGATTAGGACTACTTTGATTGTCTGAAACTGTAAAACCCAAAGGACAATATGCATAGGTATCTTTGGAACTATGGAATTAGAAATTTTAGCTAGATAAAGACTGTCATCTCTCTCTCTCTCTCTCTCTCTCTCTCTCTCTCTCTCTATCTCTCTCTCTCTCTCTCTCTCTCTCTC
>NW_006298170.1:6548-6931 GCF_000327345.1 Myotis davidii | reverse complement strand
CTTCCGGTCAAGGGCATGTATCTTAGTTGTGGGCACATACCCAGTAGGGAGTGTGCAGGAGGCATCTGATCGATGTTTCTCTCTCTGTCCCTCTCCCTTCCTCTCTATAAAAAGATCAATAGAATATATTCAAAAAAAAAATAAAAAAAAATAAAAAAGATTATGTATTTATTTTTAAAATCTCCACCTGAATATGTGTTCCTGTTGATTTTAGAGAGAGAGGAGGAAGAGGGAGAGAGAAACATCAATCAGTTGCTTCCTGTATGTGCCTGGATGGGGGAACTCACCCAAAATCTAGGTATGTGTCCTGAACAGGAATCAAACCCACAACCTTTTGGTGTATGGGATGATACTCCAACCAACTGAGCCACCCAGACAAGGCT
>NW_006298170.1:5188-6508 GCF_000327345.1 Myotis davidii | reverse complement strand
GGCTGTTTTGCAAGGCTGTTAATGTAAGTTAGTTATGGTTAACTTATATTCTATCATGTTGCACATAAATTTTAGTGGAGAAACAATGGCTTCCTTCATTTAAGTACCTAAAATTGATTTCATTTACCTTTCTCTGAATATTTTTCTAGCTTCATCTGGAAACCGGAACTCTTCACAATCTCCTACAGAAGGTAATATATGTTTTTCTTGTGTGTGTGTTTGTATTTTTCCCCCTAGAGACTTGTTCTGAAGGGATGGAGTATTGAACTTTCTTATAAACATAGTTGATGGTCTGGTCTGAGCCTTGTGCCTAGCTGAAGAACATGCTGATCTGAATGCTGTGGGGTGAGGGATCCTGAATGAAGCTGCCCCTTCATCCCCAAAGAAGTTGAATTCCATTTGAAAATTATGGATCTTGCTCTATCAGGCAATGTTCTAGGCTCTTCAGGGAACGCAAAGATGAGTAAGGCAATGAGAAAGCCCTCAGGGAGCTCAGTTTTATGGGGGCTTAGAGACATGGCCAGAGCTGTCATATCAAGTGTTCCAGGAGTCTAGAGGAGGGAGCTGTGAGCACCTAGGCTCAGAGAAGGCTTCACAGGGGAACTGGGTCTTAAAGGAAGAAGAGTATTAAAATAAAAAAGTCAAAAGATTTACACATTCTGAACAGAAACACTAGAGTAAGGAGTATTACTAGTACAATAGACAAAGAGCATTGTGTAGGGCATGCCAGACCACAGGAACATGTGAAGAAAGACACAGAAATGCAATTGTGCTTGGTGTTTTCTTTCTGAAGTGGGGGAGCAAAGTAGGGAGTGATTGGAAAGTGAGTCATTTTGAAAAAGAGGGATTTCAAAGCCACACAAAGGCACTTAAATGTTTTCTTCAGGCAGTGAGAGATCTCTGAAGGGTCTCAGAGTTGAGTGAATCACATCTGTGTTATAGAATGATGTACCTGGTTGCAATGTAAGGTATGAACTGAAGACAGGAAAGTTTTGAGACAGAGATAGAATTAGGAGGCTTTTGCAGTATCTGGATGAATGGTGATGGGGACGTAAACTAGGGGATGGTAGCTGGGTGAGACTGGGAGATATTTATGGACAAAGTATTCAGAAAAGATGTGATATGTCTGCTGATTCTAGAATAATGATGAGAACCTACCCTCTCTCTCCTCAATGAGGTAGGAGGTGAAATCACCCTAGCTGATCACAGGAGTGAATGGAGAACAGTAGTGTCAGACAGGTGGCAAACCCACTGAGTGTGAGGGAGTGACTGGCTATTGTAAATTATCACTACAGGCATTAAAAAGGAGGGAGGAGAAAG
>NW_006298170.1:3346-5140 GCF_000327345.1 Myotis davidii | reverse complement strand
CTACCCTCTCTCTCCTCAATGAGGTAGGAGGTGAAATCACCCTAGCTGATCACAGGAGTGAATGGAGAACAGTAGTGTCAGACAGGTGGCAAACCCACTGAGTGTGAGGGAGTGACTGGCTATTGTAAATTATCACTACAGGCATTAAAAAGGAGGGAGGAGAAAGCATAAAATGATAGCAACATAAAATGATAGCAATTCCTTTAGAACTATCATTATAAAGGAGGAGGCTGATTGAAAGTTATATAATGGAGGAAGGTGAAAGAACATAGAATATTCACCATGCTTAGATTCCTCACCATTGGAGTTAATGCTTTGGATACTTGGCCCTGTTAAAATTCACATGTTTATATGATTACCTAGTACTTCCTTTGAAAAAATAGAGTCATATCTTGAGGCTAAATATTAGGCAAAAACACTAAGCCTTATAGTATTTACAAATGAAAGTTCAAACTTCCGAGAAATTAAGAGAGCCTTCAAACTTGCCTCCTCACCAGTCTCTTATTTTTAGTTTTATCTTCAACATTTTCCCCTTGTGCACATGTAGCTTATTCACATCTAACTCTAGTGGCTCCCAACAAGCCAAGTGTTAGGTAAAAAACATTATACATTGTGGTGTTTCAGATAACCAGATTTGGAACTGAAAGAAATGTCTTCTTAAATTCCACATTTAACTGCCTCTCAGATCTGCTTTAAAGTCCCCCCTCTTCCTCATCTAGTTAAATGATCTTTATTTGGCTGTGAAATTCAAAGGCTTGAGTACTTCACAGAAAAGGCAGGTGACACCAACAGAAGAGAGAGATAAATGCAGAGTTTAGCACAAGCAAGCTCCATTCACATAAAAATTTTCCCCACCACATAGCTCATGTTAAAGTGATGAAATTCCTGACACTTCTGTTATAGGTGAGCTGTAACAGGTACACCAAGTCACGTCTCAGCAAACCCCTACCAGTCATGGACACATTATGTCAATTTATGGGGAAAATGTGAGATCCTCGTTAGAAAATACTTGTAGGTTTCAGTACTTAATTTTTACTGTAAAAAATGAACAAAAGGAGTCAATTTCTATATTTAATCCTCATAATTAGAGCGATTATATGGCAACAAAATCTGTGAAAAAAGTTTATAGTTGATCTCTTTGGGAGTGTGTGCAATTAGAAGGAAGGAAGGAAGAAAGGAAAGAAGGAAGGAAGGCAGGCAAAAGGAAAAGAAGGACGGAAAGAAGGAAGGAAGGAAGGAAGGGTCTTTTGAATTTGCTGACTTTCTGATTCTGAAAAAAAAAACTTTTCAAATTTCTAGCTTGCTCAACTTGAATGCCATCTTAGTTATTTTTTATAACACTTTTCATATTTATTTTTTACTGAAATGTCACCTTTGGGGATAGGCATTTATATTTAATATTACTGATTTATTCTCTCTCATCAAAACTTAGAAGGACACAACCACTAATTATTAATGGAATAATTATCACTAATTATTCCATTTTCTGCCCCAAGGAGCATGAGGTATAAAATAAATATGATAGTCTTTGACCAAACGATTCATTGTCTTTGTTTTTTAGTTGAGAATTACATTTTCTTGTTTTTTTTTTCATAGATATTGAAACTCCTAAATTAATTTAAAAATACTTAAAAATTTTCTCACACATGTAATACATACTGTTTACCTAATAACATAATATAGGAGAAAATTAGTTAATTTTTGAATAAGGTTTAACATGTTATATACATCTTGTGAATGTTTAATCTTTAAGTCTCATATTTTTAGAATAAGACCACCAGTAAAGTAATGTGC
>NW_006298170.1:0-1641 GCF_000327345.1 Myotis davidii | reverse complement strand
GGCCTGGTGCACGGGTGGGGCTGGCTGGTTTGCCCTGAAGGGGGCCTGGATCAGGGTGGGGGTCCCCACTGGGGTGCCTGGCCAGCCTGGGTGAGGGGATGATGGCTGGTTGCAGCTGGTCACACACCCTACGGTGGGGGTCCCCACTGGGGTGCCTGGCCAGTCTGGGTGAGGGGCTGAGGGCTGAAGCTCCCAAGTGCTCCTTTTTTTTCTTTTTTTTTCTTTTTTTATTCTGGGCCAGCTTTAGCTCTGGCTCCAGCTCTGAGGCCTCTGCTGCTGAAGTTCTATAAAGGAAACAATGTATAACTCCATCTCTGAGATCCCTGCTCGCTGAAAGCAGGTTTCTGGGTTTTTGTTTAGCTTCTATATTTGTTACAATGTTTCTTAAACTGCAAGCTCAGAGGCTAGCAAGGCAGGCAGGGAACATTGGAGTCCTCCATCACTGAAGCAAGCAAGCCTCATGTTATTTTCAAGCTGCCTGGCTGCCGGCCGCCATCTTAGCTGGCAGTTAATTTGCATATCTTGCTGATTAGCCAATGGGAAGGGTAGCAGTCGTATGCCAATTACCATGTTTCTCTTTTATTAGAGAGGATGTGGCAAATATAACACGTGAATTTTTACTAAGTTTTTCTTTTTTATTCTATGTGTGTGTGTATGTGTATGTGTGTCCAGTTAATACTTCCCTGCCTGTACTGGTGGATACAAAGGCTGTGCTCTCTTGTCCTCTTATCCTGTTGAAAAATGTGGTCATGATAACATGGGAAATAATCCTCAGAGACAAGCCTCCCTGCATCAGAGCTTACAGGAGAGACAAAAATGAGACCACAGGAACGAACTGCACTGACAAGAGAATGACCTGGTCCGACAAACCTGACCAGATTCTTCCCCTTCAGATTGACCCAGTGGCCATCACTCATGAAGGGCATTACAGGTGTACAGTGGCAACAGCTATTGGGAATTTCCATCATGGATATCAACTCCGAGTGTTAGGTAAGGAACATTATACATTGTGGTGTTTCAGAAAACCAGATTTTATACTTAAAGGAACATCTCTCTAAATTCCATGTCTAATGTGTAAGGACTATAACATTTTCTTCTTCATCTCTGCAGTGGCCCCTGAGGTGACTCTGTTTCAAAGCGAGAATAGAAGTGTGGTGTGCAAGGCAGTTGCAGGGAGGCCAGCTGCTCAGATCTCCTGGACCCCAGCGGGAGATTGTGTCCCCGCATATGAATATTGGAGCAATGGCACAGTTACTGTCCAGAGCAGGTGCCACTGGGCAGATGGCAATGTGTCTATTGTGTCCTGCTCTGTCTTCCATGAGACTGGCAACTGGAGTCGATCCATAGAGCTGAATCCAGGTAAGTAATTCTAGTTTGTGTTTTATTTTCCATTCTTTCAGAGGAGTTGTGGTAAGAAGGAGAAGGAGTTTGTAGAGAATTCCTCTCAAAGATGTTCTCTCAACCTTCTGTGTTATCTCCTCTTATACCAAGTAAGTAGGATAGCTAGAAGAATAATACAAAAATTTGTTGTAAGGAGCCATATTTTAAAAGAATGAGGTATTTTCTTTAATAATTAAAATAAAAAAGTGTTTAATGTTCACTTCTATTTAGTAGTAAATTGGCTTGAGTAGTGTACTTTTA
>NW_006298169.1:2050-6423 GCF_000327345.1 Myotis davidii | reverse complement strand
CATTTTGTTTACTTCCTTCTCTGGTGATGTCTCTTTTTCTTTCATATGCGGGCTGTTTCTTAGTCTCCCCATGATCTCTCTTCTCCGGGTGTCTGGTTATGTAGCTCTCTCTCTCTCTCCTGCATTGATTTAAAGGCACAAAATACAACACAACAATGCACAATGCACAAGGCACTGAACACAAATGTATCCATGATACTAATAACCCCAAATAAAGGTGACCACCAGAGAAAAGAGAATTAGGGGATAAGAAAAATAAAAGAACATAAAAGTGTGCAAAAATGATATTGAGAAAAGGAAAAAAAGTAAGAGAGAAAAGAAAAAGAATAAAAAAGAAGTGTAGAAAAGACTATATAGGGAGAAAACTCCAATGGAATAACAACTAATTCCAAAAAACGCAAATAACAAACACCCAGAGATGAATGCAAACTGCAAACAACAACTAATAACAAGTGAGGAGAAAACAGAAGCAAAAAACAAACAAATACAGAATGAACAAAGAGAAACAATCTCAAAAACAAGCAAAAAAAACAAACAAACAAAAAACACCCAACCTAATATGCAAACAAGAACAATAGGGCAGAGAGAAAGCATAGCAAAACAAAACAAAATAAAACAAACAACATAGAAAAAGAAACAAAACAAAGACACAACAACAACAAAAAAGGGGAAGAGAGAACAGAAATTTGGGCAGTGAAGAAAGAGAAGAGAGAGGTGTGTATGGACTTGGAGCAGGGGATCAGATATTGGATATATAAGTAGAATGAATTTTTAACAAGGGGTAAAAAGAAGGACCAGGGAAAATCTAAATCAGGAATAGTGTCATAGAAACAGGACAACAAAAGGGGAAAGTGAGGAAGAGAGTGTTGGTATGAAGGTAAAGTTGAGATAGAGTAAAATGATGCTAAAGAAAAAATGAAAATAGAATGTAGAACACTAATCCCAAAATAAAATAAAATAAGAGAAAATAGAATGGCATATTAAAAAAAGGTAAAATAGTAGTAGTAATAATACCGATTAAAAATATAATAATTAAAAAGGTAAAATCAATTGAGGAAAAAAGAAAAAAATTAGTTTCTTAAGTAAAAGATGAAAAAATAAAAATGTGTATTAGTGAAGGTCATTCACTTCCTCTACTGTTCTGTTTGGCATATGTGTTTCCTGTCAGGTAGTCAGGACAGTATTGAAGTTCCCTGCTTTCCTCTGTGTTGTAAGCCACAGTCCTGATTTTCAAGCAGGCAGTATTTCTTTGTTTCTTAGAACATCTTTATTTGCATTTCCACAGGAGTCAATTTGTGATTCAACCCCTGGGTGGCAGTGTTTCTGGATTGACCTCTGGGGCTACAAGTCCTCTCTAGCGAGTATTTTGATTTTTCCCCCTGTTACACTTAATACTGGTTTGGGAGATTCAACTGCCCCAGAGCTGGTTCTCTGATCGTTACTCCCTGCTCTGATCCTCAGGTTCCACAATACATCTTTCCCCTGCAGTCTCTGAGAGTGTCCCCAATTGGGTGGTGCTATGTACTGGGCTTAGTAATCAAAAGCAAGGATTCAAAGCAGTGGTTCTCAGCCTTCCTAATGCTGTGACCCTTTAATACAGTTCCTCATGTTGTGGTGACCCCCAATTTCATTGTTACAAATTGAACATAATTAAAGCATAGTGATTAATCACAAAAACAATATGTAATTATATGTGTGTTTTCCGATGGTCTTAGAGAACCCCTGTGAAAGGGTCATTCAAACCCCAAAGGGGTCACGACCCACAGGTTGAGAACCACTGGTTTAAAGAGGAAAAAAAAAAGCCAGAGTAAGTGGGCGAACTCGCGATTTTTACCCTCTGGCACTGCGAGCAACTCTGTGAACCTCTCTGTGCACGTCTTTTTCCCCCTGGCACTAAGCAGCCGGCACAGTGGTAAAACTTCAAACTGCCTTTTGTGCCCAGTCCAGCCTTGGATTGATTTTTAGAGTTCCCTTCTGCCAGCAGCCCTGTGGATTCCCTTCCACATTCACGGATGATGCTGGCCCCAATGGCTGTGAATTTTGTGGGGCACAGACTTCCCCTGCACCTCTAGATCCCGCTGCACATGTTTCTCTCTCCAGCCTGGATGGCAGACCTCACCTTTCCCTAGGCGAAATCTGACTTTTCTGTAGGAAGGTGCAGAGCTTGTCCAACTCTACGTGTTTGCGCTGCTTGACATTCGGTGTTCTGGGGTTCACAGCTGTTCCCTGGGTGTTGTGGTTGTAGAGTCCCGGGATGTATAGGCTTCTGATCACAGCCACTCTCCCCTTCAAGGGAATCAGAGCAGGGGGTAACCTGAGGATCAGAGCGGGGAGTAATGATCAGAGAACCAGCTCTGGGGCAGTCCATTCTCCCAAAGCAACATGAAGTGTGACAGGGAAAACAAAATCAAAATACTGGCTAAAGAGGGCTTATAGACCTGGAGATCAATCCAGAAACACTGCCACCCAGGGGTTGAATCACAAATTGACTCTCGTGTAAACACAAATAAAGGAGTCTAAGAAACAGTCTGGTGTGGTCTCGGCACCAGAGCCTGTCGCTCAGGGAGAGATTTCAGCAGCAGTGGAGGCTGCCCTGTCAGGGTAGCCTGGTCCAGCAGTCCCCAACAGTCCCTTGGAGTATAGCTGTCCCTCAACCACAAATATACACTCCATTTCGTCCATACACCCTTCTTTGGTTCTCTCACTCACACACTATCTTGCAGTTGGCCTTCTGGTTGGCAGCCATCTTCAGTTCTCCTTTTGTGTCCTTTATTTTTTTAAATTTAAATTCTTTATTGTTTAAAGTATTACATAAGTCTCCTTTTCCCCCCATTGACCTCTCCCTGGCCACCCCCACTCCCCGGCAGTGACATTTAAAATGATTTTTAATCATTTTTTTCAATTATTGTTGACATACAATATTATATTAGTTTTAGGTGTACAATATAGTGATGAGAAATTGATCACCTGCTAAGTCTAGCAGAAATATGGTATCATACCTAGTTATTACAATGTTATCCACATAGGCAGTGACTTTTTGATGATGATGATGATGAGGAGGAGGGCCGTGATGGGGGTGGGGATGACTGCAGAGTGGGTGGAACATTTGACAAGTTGCTGATGCTCAATGGGGCCAGGATGCTCGGAGAGACCAATGAAATTACAAGGAAACTGCAAATGGTCTTAGAACAGTGGTTAATTTGAAAAGAAAAAAAAAAGAGAAGTGAAACCAGATACTCGAAGCAGGTCAAGGGGATCTATCAATCGAGCCCTGAGACACAGCCTCTCCATCAGTGAGGGAGGTGGTGTGGACACGATGATATTTTAGACCCTCTGTTTCTCCCACCTTTTGTTTTGAAGACTTTGGTTCAATAAGATGGACTGGTACACTGAGCCTTTCTGGTGTGGATTATTGGGCTCATCTGGGCTCTGAGTGCCTGGCTTCCCTTCCCCATGAGCCTGTCGTCCAGGAACTCTGAGAGCAAATCTTCCATTGCTCCTCCTGCTCCCTCACTGAGCTTCCACTCTCCCATACTCAAGTCCCTGAGACTTCAGTGCCCCGTAAGCTCCCGTAGGATGCCCGGAGGATGCTTCTGCACAGGTGGCTTGGGCTAAACAAAGGTGGCTTCTTCACCCAGCAAGCAGCTGGGACCCAGGATCCACTGTAGGATATGAGCCTGATTAAGATCAGAAGGAGCCTGTTTGCAGGGGTGAGAGAGGGTCAGCGATAAACAGAGACAGAGAGAGACAGCAAGACTGCAAGCATTTCTCCCAGCCACCCTCACATTTTTCCTCCTGCAAGAGCTTCCAGATGGTTTTCCTACATTTACCCTTGTGGCACTGCCCCTGCCCTTGTCCACAGGGAGCCAGAACAGCCCTTAGGAATATAGATCTTATCAAGCCCCTACTTACAGCTATTCAAGGGCTTCCCATCACTCTGCACAAAAGCCCAAGGCCTCCACCAGCCAGAAGTGACCTGTTTGAGCCTGGGGTCCCTGAGGGTGGAGCTGAGACAAGGCTCACTGAGGGTTGATTTGGGAAGTGATTCCCCACAGCTGGACTGAGGGACACTGCTCCCCGGAGAGCACGCATGGGCTTTGCCTTGCGTGGCCCACAGCGAGGACCAGACCCACACCGACAAGGAAACACCGGCTCTCCTTGATACGAGCAAGGTGAGTCAACCAAGGTAAAAAGAACAAAGGAGAAGGTTCTTTTCCGGTCTGCTCAGGTCAGCATGACCTTGACCTCCCTGACCTTAGTGGGGCAAGCTGGAAACACACTGAGGCTTCCTCACTAGGGCCCAGTGTCTGATAGGCCCTGTGAAGAGCACAAGGATGTGTGAGCAGCCTGTCGGGCGAGGTACCAGGTCTCAC
>NW_006298169.1:0-1553 GCF_000327345.1 Myotis davidii | reverse complement strand
GGTGTCCTCCTGGTCCCCTCTGCCTCCTGCCCCCTCCTGTTGTCTACCCCATCCCTCTGGGCTGGGCGGTGGTTTTCAAAACATTGTGGTAATCACTATGGCTGTTGGTCATATTTTTCTTGTTCCCCCCTCTCCACCTCCCCCACCCCTAGCTCCTAGACACATAGTAGGATTATATTCCTGTCCTTCTTCTGGTTGGGTGGGATGAATAACCAGAGCTCTGACCACTGAGTTCTTTTGTTGTTGTTTATTTGTTTTTTTAATATATTTTTATTAATTTCAGAGAGATAGGGAGCGGGAGAGAGAGATAGAAACGTGAATGATGAGAGAGAATCATTGATCAGCAGCCTCCTGCACACTCTCAACTGGGAGTCCCCAACCCTGGCATATGCTCTTGACTGGAATCAAACCTGGGACCCTTCAGTCCGCAGGCTGAGGCGCTATCCACTAAACCTAACCTTCAGGGCTACATAGTGTTTTCTGGGTGTCCAGTCCCTGTCTGTCCTTTGGGAGGAGAGGATGAGTAACGCCTGGTCCTCATTCTCAAGGATTTTGCCATTGACAAGGGAGTTACCTGTGTGTCTCGCTCCTCTCACCTGGCCACACGCATGAAGCAGAGGCTCCCCGAGCCTGTGGGACTCAGGGAGCCAGGACCCAGTTTCAGGATAATATGGATGATGCCGGCAGCCTGGCAACGAGGGGCTGAGATCAGTGGCCACTTCCCGTGAGGTTGGCAGGTGCTGTTGGCATGGAGTGCAGTGCCCTGCGCTCTGCAGCCCAAGGTGCCGTCGGTGAGCCACTGTGATGACAGCACCAGCCCCCTGGGTTACATGCTCCTGCCCACTCCCACTGCCCTATAAACAGGAGGAGGACAGGGAGATGGGGTCCCTGTTCTGGACACAAAACTCTTCGTGTCCAGTGTGTCTGAGCCAAGCTCCCCTCCCCACGTGTTGGAGAGACTGGGCCGGGCTGGGTGAGGGTGCTGACTGAGCGCCTCCAGCTGGTGACTCCTTCAGCCTCCACCAGGCAATGCTGGTGGCACATGCCAGACCCCTTTCCCTGTGATTCTGAGGTTCCTTTCCCCCTGAGTGGGGGTTCTCCTCACAGGGGGCTGAGATGGCTTATTGACCAAAAAATTTGTCCAAGACTCCACCTCTGAGCTGTCGTCATCCCAGGTGACCTTTCTTGTGATGTCAGGGGTCCAGCTGAGCCCGTCATAATAGTCACTGGGTCTTTTGGGTCCCTAAGTGGGGTGATCTCAGCTCATGCCAAGAAGTGCCCATCTCCCCTCATGTGGCTTTGTAGCCCCCACCCCAGGTGTTCCGCCAGGAGCCGGTTTTCATGGAGGCCACAGATGTCCGTCTGGGATCCTTTCTGCATTCTTATCAGAGGACCCTTTGGACAACGGGATTCCGCTCCTGTGGGTCTGGTTTGAGTCTGTGCCTCACAGGGCATGTGGTCTGTCCAGCGGCAGTCAGACTTCTGAAAAGTGGAGGAACTTGGAGGAAGGCAAGTTACAAGAAAAACAAGACAAAAAATAACTTTTAAACAAG
>NW_006298168.1:0-291 GCF_000327345.1 Myotis davidii | reverse complement strand
CCTGTCGGTCTGTCCCCGTGAACCCGGCCTCCCGTCTCATCTCCTCCTCCCCCAGTGCCACTGGCAGCGCCATGTCACCTTCACTCCCCAAGGATACAGCCAGGGTCGCGGGAGAAAACTACATCACCCAGAAGGCACTGAGCCCGCGTCCCTTGAGGTAGGCGCCTGTGGGTTCCTGCACTTTCGGTTAGGGCGGGACTTCCGATATCATCTTCGGGGCAGACCTTGTGGCTTCCGGTAACGGACCTGCGGGGCTCAGCAGGCTCCTGAGCGTTGGTGGCGCGAAGGAGG
>NW_006298167.1:0-493 GCF_000327345.1 Myotis davidii | reverse complement strand
GACATTGGTCATTCTTTCTATTCTTAACTGTTTAAAGAGGGAGAATAATAGAATTTCATCCTATATAATAAAAGACAAAAAGGGTAATTAACTGTACCTCCACTACGCTTCCCATTGGCTAATCAGGGTGATATACAAATTAACTGCCAACAAAGATGGCGGTTAACCCCAACAAAGATGGTGGTTAATTTGCATACATAGGCACAATGATGGGAGGCGAAATGGGAAGGACAGAAGAAGCCGCCTGCCCCGATGGTGATCGGAAACCCAGCCAGCAGGCAAGAGCCAGGTGGCAGGGCAAAGGCAGGGAACCTGGGCTGCCTTTGCCCTGCATGAACTATGCAGCCAGAAGGGGGACACCTGGCCGCTGGGAACAGGGCGGGAACTCCCCAGGGTGGGCTTCAGGCAACGCGGCAGAAGTTCCCACCCCGTAGCTGCTTGCTCATTTACTTACTTGCAAATTCATTCACTCATTCACTTACTCATTATTCAC
>NW_006298166.1:148963-149675 GCF_000327345.1 Myotis davidii | reverse complement strand
GTAATAAATAATAAAATTTAAAAAAAAAAAGATATAAAGGGGTAATGTTTTATATTTAGAGCAGACAGAAATCTGGAAGAATATCCTGTGCTGTGGTTCAGAGATTCACAGCAGCTTTTTATGTGGTGCCACTGACTCTTGGTAGAACAATTCTAGGAGCAGTTATCAGAGCTAAGAGAATGGTCAGTTAGAGCTACAGTAACAATGAAGTACAGGGCAAATGTTTGTGACCTCATCCGTCCCCCAATCCTTGTCATGTATATATATTTGTATATGTCATGAGTGACATTTATTTTACATATATGGCCACCAGAAATTTCCCAGTACACACTCAACATCATTCTATTTTAATTATTTTACTTAAGGGAATTCTGTAAATGCACAATAGAATATAATGTTTATGCGTTTATATGAATTTGCCTAATATTTTTTTCATATTTCATGTTCTAATTTGTAATTTGGAAAAGATAATCACAAGTTCCCATGCTCTAGTAATTCTATTATGAGAGCTTTATTAATCTCCTCAATGAAGTGGTAAGCTGTTTGAGTATTAGTAGAGCTACCATATAGTGTACTAGGACATTGACATGACTCATCTTAATGATAATATTTTGAAGGATATCTTACCTTTAAAAATAAGGAAATTCTTTATTTAATCTTTAAAAACACACACACACACACAGAGAGAGAAGTTACCTGGAATGAACATATC
>NW_006298166.1:145313-148919 GCF_000327345.1 Myotis davidii | reverse complement strand
CTATGACATGTGCTGACCACCAGGAGGTGGCGCGGAACAAAAGAAGGCCCTGGCTGGCAGCTGGCAACCGAGGAAGGGAAGCCCCAGCCTGCAGCCAGAAAGCTCTGATCAGCCCTGATCGCTGGCCAGGCCTAGGGACCTTACCTGTGCATGAATTTCATGTACTGGGCCTCTAGTCAATAATAAATAAATTTTCAATTATTTATGTAGGAAGTGAATGATAAAGCCATGCTAGATGTCCATTTGTGTTTATCATCTCAGCCTGTGCTCTTTCTCCTTTGTCTTTGAAGCAGGGAGAAGGCTGGCCCCTTTGATAAACTGCTGTGATTCCCTCAGTAATGACATAGTATTCCAGAGAGAAAAAGACTATCCATCAACTGATCCAACTTCTTTTGACAGATGAGATACTTAAGTCGAAGAGTGGGTTAGCAACTTGGCCAAAATCATAGAGTCATATATTGAAACAACTCAATTAGAACCCAGTTTTCATAACTCACAATCTATTACTCTTTCCAATTTTTGTCTGCTCAACAAGGTGCTGATCAGACCAAGTGAAAAAGCTTGATTTTAGTGTAGCCATTGAACTGTTCCCCTTGCAAAAAATATTGAAGTGCCTGTGATCACCAAGGGAGGTGGGGGCTACATAAGAAAATACAACCAAGACAAATACATAGCATAAAAAGAAGGTCTCCGTTTATACCCTGCTGAGCATAGGTCAATGAAGCTATCTTCACCATGGTACCATCTCTACCCATCTACCAATTACATTAAAGGGGACCTTTAAGCAGTAAGAACCTTGAAGGGTCCAAAAATGGGATATAACTATCTATTCAAAATGGTTGCCTTCCTTCTAGAAGCTTTAAGACTTAAATGTAAGTCATGACACCATATAAATCTTAGAAGAAACTATAGGCAACAAAATCTCAGACATCTCTCATAGTAATATGTTTGCTGATATATCCCCTAGGGCAGTGGTCGGCAAACTGCAGCTCGGCAAACCGCTGCTCGCGAGCCACATGCGTCTCTTTGGCCCCTTGAGTGTGGCTCTTCCACAAAATACCGGCTCTTCCACAAAATACTGACTTCTGTGCATGGGCCATGAAGTTTCAGTCGCACTGTATGTGTGTGCCCGCACGTGGTATTTTGTGGAAGAGCCACACTCAAGGGCCAAAGAGCCACATGTGGCTTGCGAGCCACGGTTTGCCGACCATGGTCCTTGAGCAAAGGAAACAAAAGAGAAAATAAACAAATGGGTCTACATCAAAACAAAAAGCTTCTGCACAGCAAAAGAAACCAACAATAAAATGAAAAGGGAGCCCACTGTATGGGAGAACATATTTTCCAATGATACATCTGATAAGTAACATACACAAAGTCACACAGTAATTATAGATGGAGAGTTAGGCAGTGACTTGATTCACATTGCTAGGTATAATGACACACTTGAAACACTTTGCTAAAACTGTAGTTTATTTGAAGGGATAATCAATTGAATGTCAAAATGAGTAATGCTCATTTAAATCTATTCTGAAATACATCCCGTCTTCATTAAAATTTTTAGTTTTACTGTGGATATGGCTAACAGGCTGTAGCTTATAGAACCAACTCCCAGGGAAGAAAGAGACAATGCTTGATAGTTAAAAAATACTTTGATTTCTGGCTCAATCATTACTGATTGGAATCTTGGTCGAGTTACTTAAGTATCTCAGCCTCAATTCTTCAGTAACAAAACCAACATACATTGATTGACCTTGTAAGATTACTGTGTATGATTCAGTCCTAGTATGATGCACCTTCAAAAAGAATGTTTGGAGATGTTCAGGGAAGAGACAATTTACAAGGTGTGGGTAAAGTTCCTAGAAAATAGTAGGTAGTCATTATCACTGTTAGGCCTGAAGAATCAAAGAGAAGGAGGAGTTATGGGAACCCAAAGAAACATCCGTTATTGTGGGTAGGATAAGTCTACCTGAGAGGAACTGGAGGCTTTCGTTGATGGATACCATCAGTCCTTGGTGACCATATGGGAGGAAGCCAAGGGAATAAATTATCTACCCTTTAGCTTCATTCTTTTTTTTTTTTTTTAATCCTCACCCGAGGATATTTTTCAATTGATTTTTAGGGAGAGTGGAAGAGAGAAGGAAAGACAGAGAGAAACATTCATGTGAGAGAAACAGAGGGGTTGGTTGCTTCTTGCACGTGCCCCAACAAGGGCCCAGGCTGGGGAGGAGCCTGCAACTGAGGTACATGCCCTTGACCGGAAACGAACCCAGGACCCTTCAGTCCACAGGCCAAGGCTCTATCCACTGAGCCAAACTGGCTAGGGCTAACTTCACTTTTGCTTCAATTTCCCACCTATTATTCACTGAACCCAACAGAAGCCAGAGAGCAAGGGACTCAAGTTGTTGCAGCCCATATAAGGCACCCTCCTGGGTGAAGAGGAGATTCATAAGGCACATTAATAACATATTGGGATGGATCATATATGTGAAAATTCCTGGCATAGCATGGCTTTAATAATTACTAATTTACTTTTATCCTCTGGTCATCATGTGTCATTTTGGTCAGCTCAGTGTTGCTTCTCTCTTTTTCCAGTAGCAACACTTTTTCTTTGGTAAGCACACTAACCAGAGGATGGTAAGAGGAAGGATGTAAAAACATATCCATGTCCGAAGACTTTATTTTTAGGGAGAGATTCTGCAGTATAGTGGTTAAAAGCATGGACTCTAGAACACAAGATCACCTGGGTCTGAATCACAGTTCTTTCCCTTGTAGCTGTGACCTTGGGCATTTTTTTAAACCTTAATGAGCTTAGGTTCCCATTTCAGTGTTCAGGGTGTATAATGCTCATAGTCACTTAATAGGGTGATTTTGAATATTAAATAAGTCAAATGCAAATCACTTAGCATAGTGACTGATGCAGACTAAATCATCCCGTGTGCTAGGCTTAGCTATTATTATTCCACATAGTATGTTAATATACTGACAACCAGGGTATTCACCCACTGCCTCCCATCCCAATGAGTAGGCAAGTGCCTCAGACTGGACCAACCTGATTTACTTTTCTGAAAAGTTGAATTTTGTACTGAATGATACAAAACTAATAAGAAAAAAAAACTGTTTATGCAAAAGGCACTCTGAAAGCAAGGTCCTTAAGAAACTGCCAGTTATTTCTTGCTACACAATCTCTGGAACTGCCTTGGTACTATACTTCACAACTGATCAGATCTTCTTTTGATTTTTTTAAAACAGATTATTATTTTGTTAAATTTTAACTGCTTTATTGAGATATAATTGCCATACTGTATAATTCATGCATTAAAGGCATACAATTCACTGTTTTTTATTATATTCATGGTATTGTGCAACTGTCATCACTATCTAATTTTATTTTTCTTCTCAAAAGATTTTTTTATTTCTTTTTTATTTTTCAACTAGAGGCCCGGTGCACAAAAATGTGTGCACTCGGGGGGAAGGGGGTTCCCTCAGCCCGGACTGTGCCCTCTCGCAGTCTGGGACCCCTCGGGAGAAAACGACCTGCTGGCTTAGGCTTGCTCCTGGGTGGCAGAGGGCAGGCCCAATCCCTAGGTGCAGACCCTGGTCGGGCTC
>NW_006298166.1:123175-144629 GCF_000327345.1 Myotis davidii | reverse complement strand
GCTGCCTGGGTGCCTGCCGCCATCTTGGCTGGCAGTTAATTTGCATATCGCCCTAATTAGCCAATGGGAAGGGTAGCGGAGGTACGGCTAATTACCATGTTTCTCTTTTATTAGATAGGGTTAAGGTTGACATTCAATATTATTTTATATTAGTTTCTGGTGTATAGCACAGTTGTTGCACATGATAAGATTTCGATTTTTTGTATGTCCAGGTAATATTCCATTGTATATATGTACCACATCTTCTTTATTCAATCATTTATTGATGGGTACATGTGTTGCTTACATAGTTTGGCTATTGTAAATAACACTGCAACAACATAGGGATGCATATCTTTTCGAATTGGTGTTTTGAATTTCTTGAGATAAATACCCAGTAGAGGAATTACTAGGTCATAAGGTAGTTCTATTTTTATTTTTTTAGCAACCACTATCTCATTTTAGAATACCTTCTCCATGACTCAAACACTCTCCCCTTTATCCATAGCTCCCCATTCTCCCAAACTCCTTCTCTCCATCATCTAACAACCACTAATCCACCTTCTGTCTCAATAGTTTTTTGACAAGGATGTCAAAATAATTCAATAAGAAAAAGATTTGCTTTTCAACATATGGTACTGAGACTACTGTATAACTTTATGCAAAAGAATGAAGTTGGACCCCTATCTCATGCCCTAGAAAAATAATCCACATTTGATCAAAGACCTAAGTAAAAGAAGCATATGTGTAAATCTTTTTCCTTTGACTTTTGGTGTCACTCACTATCCTTTTAACATTTTCCCTTTGGGGCTTAGATTTGTCTAAAATGTTGTTTTGTTTTGTTGTTTGTTTGATAGCTTTCCATCCCTGACCCTCTTGCAGATAGATAATCATATTCCTGATAGGAGTAATTAATTGTTTCCTTCCTCTGTGCCTTTCTCTCCACTTTCACACTCACACTCAGGTCACATAAGCATGAATTATGGCATGAGTTCATTAGAACATGTTCTCTTAGAATGCAGCTGAGCCTGGCTGGAGTGGCTCAGTGGTTTAGCATCGACCTATGAAGCAGGAGGACACGGTTCGATTCACAGTCAGGGCATATGCCCCTGTTGCAGGCGCAATCCCCAGTGTAGGGCATGCAGGAGGAAGCCAGTCCATGATTCTCTCTCATCATTGATGTTTCTATCTCTCTCTCCCTCTCCCTTCTTTGGTGTCTTTACCTACTGAGTGGCAACTGACTAAGTTCTTGGGTAAAATACAACACTGATGAGAATATTTACCAAAGTTTTTATTTTATAATTTAACTGTCATGTTGTAATACTCTACACATACACATAAGCATTTTTCTTTTTCTGTGGAAGCAGACTAGTCTTCCAAAGTTGTTGGCTTTAGGTTATCACCCTGGTTGACAGGCTGAATTTAGCCTTAAACTCAAGGACATTTTGCTCTGGGTTTGACTGCTTTTGCAATGCTAACCTCCATGGTATTTAGCTAGTCAATCTGTGGCACTGTTTCAGCATGTGTTTCTTCAGGACTAAATTAAGTTGCAGTGAACTTAAAATAAAAGAAAATAAATGAAAGCTAATGAGTTTTCTTTTGGTTCTGTGGTCATCAAAATCACTATAAGGAGCCAGACAAGGCTGCTATGAATTATAGAATATTATTGAGGAATAGAATTAAGAGAATTCATCACAAACAATTCTAGTGGCTTGCTAGTTAATGATAGCCTATTTATTAGGTATTCTAATTTTACCTTTGTGTGGGAAATTTTAATATCCCAAACAAACCAAATAAGAATATAAAAACCTGTATATATATATATATATAATTTGTTTGTCTGTATGGTGGGGAGAGGGGGATAGAATTGGGGGAAGAAACCAATCTGTCACTCCCAGAAGTAATATGACATTCCTATTGAAAGAAGGTCAAGGGAGAGTATATAAATAAATATATATTTATTCATAAATCTAAGACAAGAAGATCAAGGGTGAAATATATATATTACTTTAACTTTGCACATTGCCACAGTCACGAAATTAAAGAAAATCCAAATCGCTAATCCCATAAAGTGAATGCAAGATTGGGCTCAAAGTTACACCTTCTTGCTGAGAAAGTGTACAACTACAAAATTCAAGTAATAACAAAATAATGGCAATAATGCCTTCTGCTGAATAGGGTGAAATATGCCATTTCAACCATTTTTAGGTATCCGTTTTGTGTGTTTTTTCTCTTAGTAAACCAATGGAACCACATGCTTCAGAAACATCTGACATTCCAGAGGAAAGAGTTTTCAAAACAGAAAAATGCAGATGAAAAGAACAGCAATGTGTGCACCAATATCCATCTGAAACATAGGAAAAGCTTGCTGTTATTAAGTCTAGGCAATAAGATAGATAAGGATGTCAGGTAATGCATCAAACAAAGTGGATAAAGAAGAGTGTGTAAAAATAAAAAGTAAACTAACCTTCCTGTCTCCTGGTTTTTCCTGTTATATGTCTTGCTGCTCCTGCACTAAATCATTTTCTTCCACCTAAACATGAAATGCTATACAATTCCTTATTACGCATGCCTAGATCCTCCTATCTTTGACTCTTCCTTCTTCTAAGATCATTCATTTCACTCATATGGCTTCAATGATCATTCATATACACCTAACTTCCACATGTATAACTCCGGCTCAGATACATTTCTTTTGGACTCCAGAAAGTCTCTGCTTCCTGAACATCTCTACTTGGGTAGTTCAAAGGCATTTCAAATTGAACATGTCTAAAACTAAACTCATAATCTTTTTCTAACCTGCTCCTCTAGCAACCCCATCTCAGTAATAACACCATGACCCATACATTTGCACAGTGCAAACCTAAGGCTCATCCTTTCTTTTTTTTCTTTTTTTTACTGTCTTTTTTTCTTTATTTTTAATTTATTGATTTTAGAGGAAGGGGAGAGAGAGAGAGAGAGAGAGAGAGAGAGAGAGGAGAGAGATTTGTTGTTCCATTTAATTATGCATTCATTGGTTGCTGCTTATATGTGCCCTAACCAGAGATAGAATCCACAACCTTGGTTTATTAGGACAACACTCTAACAAACTAAGCTACCCAGCCCAGGCTAAAATTTATTTTTCAGTTACAGTTGATACACAATATTATATTAGTTTCAGATGTACAACATAATTATTATACATTTATGTTCCTTATGAAGTGATCACCACGATAAATCTATTACTCATTTTACACCATACATATTTATTCAGTATTAGCCTATATAATAAAAGCCTAATATGCTAAGTGTCCGGCCATCCCATTGTCAGTTCAACCAATCAAAACATAATATGCTAATGATATGCTAAGGCTGATCAACCACTTGCTATGATGTGTACTGACCACCAGAAGCAGATGCTTTGACTTGTAGGTTAGCTTGCTGCTGGGATCCAGCAATCAGGACTGAGCTAGACGGGCCAGACACACCCTGGAGCCCTCCCGTGGTCCCTCTCTGGCTAGCCAACCTCCTGGGTCCCTCCCCAGCCCGGATCATGCTCCAGTGGGGTCCCTTAGCCTGGCCTGCACCCTCTCACAATCTGGGACCCCTCGGGGGATGTCAGAGAGCCAGTTTCAGCCTGATCCCGCAGGTCAGGCTGAGGGACCCCACTGGTGCACAGATTCATGCACCAGGCCTCTAGTTAACTATATACTGTAGTTTACATCCCTGTTACCATTTTGTAAGCACCAATTTGTACCTCTTAATCCCCCACTTTTTTCACCCACTCCCCCAACCCTCCTCCCATCCAGTGACAATCAATTTGTGGTTCATTTTTTATTTTGAAAATATTCCAAAGTTTTAAAAGGTTGTAAAAAATAGAACACAGAATACCCATATACTCTAAGAAGTTGCTTTTAGCTAACAACCGTCCAGTTATCAAATTTAGGAAGTTTATCACTATCATCAATTTTCAGGGCCCTATTCCTGTTTGTTTTTTAAATTTATTTTTCAGTTACATTCAACAATCCATATTATTTTAGTTTCAGGATTTCAGCATAATGAGTAGACATTTATATACCTTACAAAGTGATACAGCCAATAAATCTAGTACCCATTTGACACCATACATAGTTATTACAAGATTATTGATTATATTCCCTATGCTATTTTTATAACTGGCAATTGGTATTTCTTAAACCCTTTCATCCTTGATATTTCAATCTCATTCATATCAACAAGTCATTAATGGCAGAAGCATAATTTGAACCAACGTATTGACTTCAAGTCTAATACTATTTCTCTATTCCATGGAGTCACAAGGACCCAGAAGAGTCTAATTAGCAAACTTTTCATGAATTTAAATTTATCAGATGTATTTTTTCTATATTTGGTCGCCAGTATTTGTTTATAATGCATTCCCAGGGGGAGGGAAAATAGAATTGTGAAAACTGGGCACTATTCCCAGAGAACTAATTTAAAAATGTTAAAAGTTTCTAATTACTTCTCTCTTTGAAACTCGATTTTTTTTTTTTTTTACTATGATGTTAAAGGATGTTGAGTGAGACTTTTCCTGTTACTCCAGAATGACAACTTGGAGTGTAGAGCTGAGGTCAAAGAGGCACTAGGTACTCTGTCTTTTTTAAAATATATATATATATATTTATTGATTTCAGGGAGGAAAGGAAAGGGAGGAAGAGAAAGAGAAACATCAATCATGAGAGAGAATCATTGATTGGCTGCCTCTTGCACACTCCCCACTGGGGAATCAAGCCTGCAACCAGGGCAAGCGTCCCTGAGTGGAATTGAACCCCGGACCCTCCTTTTTTTTTTTTTTTACTATGATGTTAAAGGATGTTGAGTGAGACTTTTCCTGTTACTCCAGAATGACAACTTGGAGTGTAGAGCTGAGGTCAAAGAGGCACTAGGTACTCTGTCTTTTTTAAAATATATATATATATATTTATTGATTTCAGGGAGGAAAGGAAAGGGAGGAAGAGAAAGAGAAACATCAATCATGAGAGAGAATCATTGATTGGCTGCCTCTTGCACACTCCCCACTGGGGAATCAAGCCTGCAACCAGGGCAAGCGTCCCTGAGTGGAATTGAACCCCGGACCCTCCAGTTTACAGGCCGATGCTCTATCCACTGAGCCAAACAAGCCTGTCTTCTTAAGATGCCTGCAAGGATTGTGGCCAGACACCTCCTTACAGGTTCACTAAACTTATCAAGTGGTAGCATGTCTTGTCCTGATACCTCCAACCATCATCCCCAAATCTTTTCTATCCTTAGCTTCCCAGAATGTTTAAGAGATCTGAAGAAGAAAAAGCAAAGGAATCAAAGGCAAGAACAGTTGTTGCAAGGATGATTGGGCTTATGTGCAGGCATCAGCTAACCAGAATAGACTCTGGCCTTGGTGTGGAATCAGGATCCTGGGGGCTACCTGCTAGGCCAGGTGGTGTCCCTATGTTTTCTAGATTATGTAGGATATTGGGTTGGAGGTTGAGCTGGCCACTGCAGAGGAGCACTAGTGAGGCAGTGGATGAGGGAGCTGATATCTGATATTTGACAATGAAAAAAGAAGTATTTTAATATTTCAGCAGTGTTTCTCAAAGGTAGGGGGATGGTACTGGAATTGGGAATATTACTATTCTCCTTGGACTGTTCATGCCTTGACTGCATTGTTCTTGACTCTAATCCCTTTGCATATTACACTTAATACTTCTGTTCCCTGGATACTGCGTGCTGTCTCAGTTACCTTGACAACTAATAATGCATTCACACATTCTTAAGATTTCCTGGGTAGTAGAAAAGTACTGTACTGTACAGGTTAAGAACCATTTCCTCATCCATCACACTAGAGAACTATGTTAATAAACAAATCCACTGAACTCCTGCAAAACTAAAACATAGGCCCACAAGGGAGCTAGTGATTAGAATCTTGATAGCCAGTAGGAGATAACAGAGAAGCAGCAATAACCAATAACAAAAAGGGAATATAATCACAATCACAAGAAGTAAGCAGATATGATAATGTGCTCATTTCCCCCCACCACCTGTCTACCTAAACACACTGGAAAAGTTAGGCTTTGAAAGAGGAAAGTATCTCATTCAGACCCTTTCATGCCAACCCTAAATTATCAGGATCCAAGATTCAGTTTATGTTGAAAGGGGAGGAAAGGGAAATGCAAGTTAAATAAAGGTTGAGATTGAAACAGTAAACTGGACTTTGAGTTTTAATAACCCAAAGAGCCCAGAAACTTATGAAATTTGTCCAAGACTTTATTAAAGGACAGAAAAGAGAGATTCAATAGAATGTAGTTGAAGACAGCAACTGGGGGAAAATCCATTTCATGTTTATATCCCACTGAGTCTAGACTCTATAAAAACCTGATTGCAATGCATCTTCATCATTTCATGTGTTCCCCTAATTTTGTTATTTTCCTTCATACGTGAATACACAGTTATTGTGTTGACATTTGATTGAAGTTAAAGGTTTATTTATAACTTTTGAGAGGGAACCATTTTTCTTTTCTCTCAATTATATTAAGTTTATGAGTCTTGTGCATCAGTATATTCGATTTTCTATTTTCCTCTAATTTTATTAGATAATAAGGACAAAATAAAATAAGTATAAAGCATTCAACTAGTGGTACAATAACCCTGATGTTCACTAAGACTTGCAACATTACTCAAAAGGAACTGATGACTGACTGGAAACACCACCATGCAACAACTCAAAATAAATAGCACAGCACTCATTTCTTTTATAACAACTCAGAATTTGATATATGACAGCTTAGGGATTTAAGAGTATTTGAATTAGGCAAGAGTTGAGCTCTGACATGTGAAGGTCATGTACTGTTATCAGTGCACCTGCTGATATGCCATAAGGGGGTAGAACAATAGCCCCGCCTACTGTGCTTTCTCTACCATCTTCACACAATTAGCCTACTGGAGAAAATCCACATAAAGGCCTTTATTTTTATAAATTAATATTTGGATTCCTTGTTGTACAATCTCTACCCTTCAATGAGATGACAGATTTACCAGTCACTTAAATGTTAAAGCTTTTAAGATTTAACTTTTTGGCAAATAGGCCCCATTATGGCTCTGATTTGAACTATAGACCTTCTCCTCAAAAGAATGACTATATATACAATTTTGAAGACCGTTGCACTTCATGGACCGGCTCCAAAGTTAGATTATTCAATGACCCCATGTAGGACAGATTGTATTCTACAAAGATGAAAGCATTGATATGTATCCGATATTGCCGTCTCTTCTTACAATGCGAGCTTGATGGCCTGCCACTGAGAAATTGAGGCTATGCTCTCTCTTATTAAGTCTGGACATACATCTGCAATGGCTTTAATGAAGCAAAAGATGAATTTTGACCTCTACTTCATGCCATATACAAAATTAAAACAAATCAAAGACCTAAATATAGTAGCCAAAACCATAAAACATTTAGAAGAAAACATGGTTGTAAATATTTGTGACCTTGGGTTAAGTAAGCAATGTTTTCTTAACAACTTAAGCACAAGCAACCAAAGAAAAAAATACATAAATGGGGATTCATCAAAAATTAAAACATTTTGTGCTTTAAAGGGCACAATCAAGAAATTGAAATGACTGCCCAAATAATGGGAGAAAAAATATGGCAAATAATGTATCTTATAAGGAACTAACATCTAGAATATATAAAATATTCTTACAACTTAATAATAAAAAGACAAATAGCCCAATTTTTTTAAATGAGCCAAGGATTTGAATACATATTTCTCCAAAAATTATATACCAAAGACCAATAAGCACAAGAAAAAAATTCAACATAAATTGCCATCAGGACAATGCAAATCAAAACCACGGTATCATACCACTTCCTACCCACTAGGATGACCAATATCAACAATACAGATAATAATAAGTATTGGTGAGGAGGTAGAGAAATTGGAGCCCTTGTGCATTGCTGCTGAGAATGTAAAATGATAAAGCTGTTTTAGAAAACAGTTTGTAAGAGAAAAATAAACAAAATAAACTTAATAAAGTAGATGTAAAAATATAATAAAATTAAGAGCAGAAATAAGTGAAATAGAAAAATGTTATAGAGGAGATCAACACAATCAGGAGTTTGTTTTTAGAAAATAAACAATAAAATTGACAAATTTATGGACACATTGATTTTAAAAAGAAGTCATTAATAACAGCTATCATTTATGAGAAGGGGACAAATTCTATAGATAAAGTGATATTTTGATTAATTGTATGCAAATATCTTTTTGAAAGGTAAACAAATGGAAAAAATTCTTAGAAAAATACAAAAACCATATGGGCTAAAAATTAAAAATTTGAATATTCCTGAAATAATCAAAGGTATTGAATTATCAGCCTACTAACAATAAAGACAGAAAAACTCCAATCTTTCACAAGCTCTTCTAGAAAATAGAAACATAGTAAAAGGAACACATTCCAAATCTTTTTTTATGTGCCTAGTGTACTATAGATACCAAATTCTAATAAGGAAAGGAGAAAGAAAAAAATTCAATTTTATTCATTAACATAATACAGAAATCATAAGCAAAATATTAGCAAAATGAATAAAGCAATATACAGAAAGGATAATACATCATATCAAAGTTGCATTTATTACAGAAATGCAAGGTTGCTCCGTCATTAGAAATTCAAAACCAACAGATAAAAAATGGAGTTAGGATCCTTTTTGTAGATTAAGAAAAAATTTTGATAAAGTTCAACATCCACTCATGATTTTAAAATAAATAAATAAACTTCTCAGCAAATTAGGAATACAAGAAAATCCCCTTAGTCTGCAAAAGGATGTTCAAGCAATGAAAATAAACATATACTTATTGGTGAAATGAACCTCCCTGAGAACAGGACTAAGACAAGAACACCTGCTAATATCACTTATATTCAACACTAGAGGCCTAGTGCATGGATTTGTGCACTGGTGGGGTCCCTTGGCCTGGCCTGTGGAGATCGGGCTGAAACCAGCTCTGACATCCCCTGAGGGGTCCGGGATTGTGAGAGGGCAGTTCATCTGCCCCCTGCTGGTCAGTGTGTGTCATAGCTATTGGTTGGAAGTCAAATGATAGGACAGTCGCTTAGGCTATATATATATTGTATTGGGTGTTCTAAACAGTGCAGAAAGCAATTTTTTTTTTTTAAAAAAAGATTTACAGGATGAGAGGAGTGTAGAAAAAGGAACAAGTTTGTTACACCTTTGTGTTTAGATAATCTTAATGTATCTACAGAAAACATTATTAGAATTAATAAGAGTAGTGCAAGGTTGTGGGAAAAATCAATATTAAAAAATTAATTGTATCCTTCTCTCTTCCCTTCTCCTCTTCTCCCTATAGGCACAGAGCAGCATACTGCACAGGCTGCAGCCACACAAAGTTAATGAATCATTTCACAAACCAAATGGAAGGTAAAGAAAATAAGACATGTCATACACTATTCCATTTAAATAAAGTGCAATAGCTGGCAAAACTAAACTATACATTTAGGAGTGCAAACGCAGAAAGTCAGACCTTAAAGAAAAACAAAAATATCATATCTATGTATTTATGCATTTTTCTAAATTATTATATATATATATATCAAAACAGTGTACCAATGATAAACACTTTCATATTTAGCTCTATGTATTTCCATGTTGTTTAAATCTATTACAGAGAAAACACACAGTTTTCATGTATCACATATGTGATTTATTTTTAAATATTAATACAGATTGTTTAAACTGAAAAAATACCTAAAAATTATTTGTATAAATTTTAAGTGGAAAAGAGTGTTTTAGAATGAGAGGACATGTACATGTACTAGTATAGAGGCAAAACAAACAAAAAAATGAAACGTATGAGGGCTTTCAGGTAGTTTGATGTAGCTAAGGCAAAAGATACATTTGTGGAAATGAGTCTGAGCTCTCTAGAATCTAATCTCTGAAGAGCCGGGGCTGTAACCATTTAAATGTAGTTTGAAGTCTCACACTGAATCACATGGCAGTATTCTTTTTACTTTGACCCTGGTGCACAGACCATGACCCAAACGCCATCTGAACTGGTAATAAATTCCACAATTATTAGCAATTCTAACTACAGAGAACCAAAATTTGATGAGGCCAGGAGGAAAGGTTTGCCCTTTAACCAGAAGCTATACATTCAAGTCACCTTCAAGGCAATTTTCTGGGGCAAACCACTGCCCATGCATTTATGTGTGGTTAATGAGTAGTGAAAAGCCCTTCTGAATGTTCAGAGATCCTTTTCATATGCGCACAATTAGGATGAAAATGGAATGTGCAGATTAACTTTGAATGACATTTTTCTGTTATCTTTTTTCTATCACATCATGCATGAAAATCAAAGGTCTCTTTGTCATAATATGGTCTAATTTGCTTAACACCCGAATTTATAAACTTGAATTTTCCCCCCTCCAAAAATTTGCCATGGTTTCTGGACTCTTGAATAATATTAAAAAGTGTTAACTCAACAAATTGCATATATAAATAGCATTCAGAGCTGGAGACTGGTAAGGAAATTTCAGTTCAGAGGAGGAAGTATGAAAGGTAAATGGTAAATGTTTAATGTGGTGATTGAACTTTAAAAGATATTTGTTTCCTGCGGGTAAAGGCAGTGGACAAACTTTCTAGATAGTTTTAGTTTTAAGTCAGCATGCAAATTAATGTAGATGTGAATACAGTATCTAAAAACATCTTGCTGAGGAAAGATATGGACGCACACAAGTGGTAAGTTTGTAGATGATAACTTATAAGAACTATAATATCAAATCTTCCATTCTCCCTAGATGAGCAGTCTGTATGGTGGTGAAGAGGAAAGCTCTGCAAACAGAGTACCTGCATTTAAATCCCAGGGGTATCATCTTGAACAAATTAGTCCATGCCTTTCTGCCTCAGTGTCTTCATTTGTAAAATGGGCAGGCTTAATAACTATTCCTGCCTTACAGGGCTCAGAAGAGGTTTGAAGGAAACATATAATACATCTCAAATGGTGCCTGGCATGTTGTGGTTTCTCGCTCATTGTAAGTTAGTATCATTAGTGCTTGAACTTATGATATATAAAATGAAATAAATTTTAAGTCATAAGAAGATAGTTATTTTTTTAAATGTATTTTTATTAATTTCAGCGAGAGAGGGAGAGAGAGATAGAAACATCAATGATGAGCGAGAATCATTGATCAACTGCCTCCTGCAAGCCCCCCACCGGGGATCAAGCCTGCAACCTGGGGATGTACCCTTGACTGGAATCGAACCCTGGACCCTTCAGTCTGCAGACTGAGGCTCTACCATTGAACCAAACCGGCTAGGGCTAGAGTTATTTTTTTAAAATGGTTCCATATGTAGTTTAGTTAATTTGGTGTTTAATGATTTGTTTCTGTAACTTTCTGCTCTGCATCTGCCCTTTCCACTGTTTGCCAGCCCACCCCCACTGAAGCCATGGATTTCATATAAAAAGCTTCATGAATACCTCATGGAACTCCTGTCAACCTTTGGCCTCATTTTTCCTTCTGTACTCTTTGAACCACTGCATGTTGTCATTGACCGTGGAGCTGGCCTGCAAACGTCTAGGAAACTGCCTTTGCTTTGAGCATTCGCTCAGCAACCTGTGCCTCAAAAGAAGGCTACAGTGCCCTAATCCACAACCCTGTCCAGGATTCTGAGTGGACAACACTGCCAGTCAGAACCACAACCTCACTTGTCCCCATTCCTCTACCCCCAACAGTTCGAACAGATAAACATTGAACAATGTCTGCAATGACTTCAAACTTTAAAACCACTCTTCTAGAACGGAGGTCCTCAAACCGTGTCCCTAGGTCAAAATCCAGCCCTTTGCCTGTTTTTATATGGCCCTTGAGGTAAGAATGGCATTTACATTTCCCAAAGGCTTATAAAGGAAGGGAGAGGATGAGGTAAAGGAGATGAAAGAAGAGGAAAAGGAGAAGGAGAAGAAAAAAAAAACAAAGAAGAAAAAGAATATGCAACCGACATATGGCCCACAAAGCCTAAAATGTTTGTTATCTGGCCCTTTCCAGAAAAGGATTCCTTACCCCTGTTCTGAAATACAAATTTTATCCTTTTAAGCCTGTTCTAAAAGTCCTCCCATGACTCCTCATCACTCTCTGAATAAAGTCTTCACTCCATTATATTATAATGGAGCAAGGCCACTTGGCCTCCACATACACTCTCATTCAAGAAACCCTGAACTACTAGAACTTTCTGAACACTACATAGGCTGTCATTCTTTTGTGCCTTTATTTATTTATTTTTTAGTAAGATGATCATGTGTTTTCTTAAATATATTTTTATTATTTTCAGAGAGGAAGGGAGAGGGAGAGAGAGATAGAAACATCAAGAATGAGAGAGAATCATGGATTAGCTGCCTCCTGTATGTCCCCTACTGGGGATTGAGCCCACAACCCGGGCATGTGCCCTGATCAGGAATTGAACCCTGACCTGGTTCATAGGTTGATGCTCAACCACTGAGCCACATCGCCAGGCTCTTCTGTGACTTTATAAACACCCTCTCCTCTCCCTCAAATGCCCTTCTCCTCCCACCCACATGGAAAACTTTTTCTTGAGGATTCAGCTAAATTGTCACCTCCTCTCTGAAGCCTTCCCTGACTCACTCAAGCAAAATGAAGGTGTCCTCCTCTGCAATGACACTTAGTTATGCCCTCTACTACTACACTTAATGTATTGCTGTCTGAGCTACCACTCTCAGTTCGGGACCAAAATCTTTTTCATTGCCTTCTGGCTGAATGAATCATAGGTGCTGACGTGGGAATTTCAGGTCTAAAAGACAAGTTAAGAAAATCAAGATAAAAACCAAAATAACTAAAGCAGTTTCTATTAAAGTTGCATGAGACAGGGAGGAGATAGAAGTCAGGTAACCATGGAAACAATGGACATAAACACATGGGTGAAAATGTGTGTGTTGAGGGGTCTGATTTGTCACAACCAGTGATACCAGGCTATAGAGAAATCTGCAGAGCTAGCATATTTTTTTTAATTTGAAAATTAATAAAGCTCTGCGGTTTACTTCAGTATAGCCCAAATTGAAATGTAAAGCAATCTTCTCTGTGACTCATTTATTCATCCACTCATCCAAGATTTAGTGAGTGTCTACTATGCTCCAGACCCTAAACCAGGTGTTGAGGATTATAGAGAAGAAATAACTCACACCCTTTCTTGCACTTACATAGTTCAGAATCTACTCGTGGCCTTACGTTGAGCCAGTGGTTCTCAACCTGTGGGTCGCGACCCCTTTGGCGGTCGAACGACCCTTTCACAGGGGTCGCCTAAGACCATCGGAAAACACATATATAATTACATATTGTTTTTGTGATTAATCACTATGCTTTAATTATGTTAAATTTGTAACAATAAAATTGGGGGTCACCACAACATGAGGAACTGTATTAAAGGGTCGTGGCATTAGGAAGGTTGAGAACCACTGTGTTAAGCCAATGACCTCTAAAGAACTCATAGCTATCTGGAACAATATTGGTCTTATTAATTCTTCTAACAGTTGGTAGGGATCCCCCTAAATATACCACAGATTTAATTTCCTTTTATGTGGCAAGGACTGGTGATGTGGATAGGGGCTGCTCACAACTGAGTCACCATTTCTGCTCTCTAAGCTCTAGCATGGGGGTTGGCAAACTTCTTCTGTAAAAGACCAGATAGTAAATATGTTAAGCTTTGCAGGCTAAGGAGTAAAGCATGGCCATTACGTAACCATTTAAAATATCAAAACCATCCTAGCTTGTGAGCCATACAAAAACAGGGCAGGTTTTGGTCCATAATTTCCCAACACCTGTTCTAGCAAAAACATCTGTGGATGGGTGTGGAGGAGGGCAAAATTGCTCAAGGCCAGGTAGTTAACTAAAGCTCTAGTTGTAAGGTGGAGAGCAAAATAGTCATGGTTCTTGCCTTCACAGAGTTAACAAACTAGGCAAACTCCTAGCACATAAAGGAGGTCCTTGTACCAAGTAGCAACTGCAGCCCCTTGAGGATATATATTTAATCCCATTTTCCCCGAATGTCACAAATAGAGTAGCCCTTTGAAACCATCTTACACTTAACCCCATTGTGCTAAAATGAACTGTTTCATGCCTGCATATCCAATAGAGGAAAACCTCCCATGAGCCAAAGAGCTTGTTTTGTTTATCTTTATATTATTAGTGCCTAGCCCTGCCTGCCCCAGTACATATTATGCACTCAATAAATGCTTGTCAGGATGAATTAAATTGAACTGCTTTTTATCATGTTATTTGGTGCCTTTTTAGGTGGCCACTTTTCCTTTGCTAGTTTTACCGGTGTTATAAGAAAGACTCAGAATTCAAAGCCTTCACGTTTGAGAATGGAAGGGAGAGTATTTTTCACTGCAGTTCACATCCTCATCAGGTCTAAAAAAAATCTTTGCAACATCTTATATTTTCAGCTGGGGTTTGCAGCAAACTATTGTTTTCCTTTTCTCCAAGAAAAACTCTACCTAACCACAATTTTCTTGTTGGTTTCACCAGGAGGCTGTTTGTTTTCACACCCCTCTTGTGAGATCGATGATGTCTTACATCTTTTTTATTCTTTATTATTTCAAAAAAGGAAGGGGCAGCTTTTTCTCATGTTGGCTGTTCTGTCTTTGTACCCTGTGGGTAAAACTGAATACACTTAGAATGGCTACTGAAATGCCCATTTGGATGGCTGAAGTTGACACTTGTCTTCTATTTCAGCAGGTCTGAAACTCAACATATGTCCCAGTCAGCATGAAAAATGAAACATTTTTCAATAGCATACTCAATTTTTACCAGTATAAAAGGAATGCATTTTATAATAGAAAATGTGGAAATAATAGAAAAATGGGAAATAGGAGAGGATCCCCACCACCTAAATACATCTATTGTAACCTTTTTGTTCAAGTTTAAGCTTTATATGCCTCTGTTTCTTCACCTATAAAACAGAGTAACAGTAACTTACTGAAGGATAGCAGAATATGCCATCCCAAAATATGCCACTTTGACATATTGATTCTTTTGAACTGTAGGTACTTGAAAACAGCAAATGCAGTGGGAGGCTTTCTCGGAACTTCCCTGATCTGCCCAAACATAGATCCTCCAAAAGGAACCCGATTGTCAAAGACCCTTCTCCATGGGAGTTTCATCAGCCAGGGAAGATTGATTCTTATCACAGGAGAAGAGACTAGAAGTCAACATTTTGTCAGACAAACTTTGTCACAAACCATCATACATCCCATCTGTTCTTCTAAGGTCCTAGTCAACTTTCCTAAAAATCATTTACACCTCCCTGAAAGAGCTATACTGTCCCTCCCCTCTCCTTATTAAAATGGTATTAATCCTGGATTCTAAAGACATCTCTTTTAGTTATTCATTTTTCTAAGGTGTCTGCCATGTACACATAAGGTATACATATATTAATAAACTCCTGTTTTTTTTTTTCTCTGCTAATCTGTTTTTCTATTACAGGGAATGTCAGCGAAGATCTCAGAAGGGTAGAGGGACATTTGTCACACTAATTTACAGTGTGGTGATGAGTATTAAAATAATTAATATATGTATAATGTCTAGAAGAGATTCTCTCATTTAGTATATGCTCAACAAATGTTAGACAAATACTGTCCATCATACTGAATAGTATATTTAAGCATCTTAAGTTGTTTACTTATCATTATAACATGCACTTTCTATGTAGTTAAATATTTTAGTTACTAAAATTATGACTCAATGCCTCCTACATTTTATTACTATTGGTAATCGTATAGGATATTTTATATAAAAGAACCCCCAATTCTTACACATTTTATAAAATAACATAAAATTGGTCTACAAATTCCATGAGGATTAACATTATTTAAAATTTTAACTGATCCCATCCCACCACAGTTGCCAAACTAGCCTAGAAAATTCATTTATGAAATATTGACAGCCAGCATCCAGGTTCTCAATTATACCTACATGACTCTAAAACCAATTACAGATAAAGCATGCTTAGAAATTGTCAAATTGTCTAAAGAAATCTTTATTTGAGCTAAGCTTCAAGTAGATAATCAAATATTTGAATATTTATGGAAATTGAATCTCAATATTCAACTTTATAGTAGTCCATCAGAGTTGCTATGGTAATGTGATAATTATTTGCGTTGTTGACATAATATTCTTTTATTTCCTTAAATTTCAAAAGGTTGATAATTATTGTTCATCACTTATTAACTTCCTCAATGATGGCATTTTTAAAAAGTATGCTGTTTTTACCCACCCTTCTACTTACTTTTCCATTTCAAGGATAGCTTACTGAATGGGTAAAGTAGCCAGTGAAGAAAAGTTATGTATTAAAATTATATCTTTTAATGCAAAATCTATTAGATGGGAAGCACATGAATGAAGAGACGTAAGCAATGACACCAAAATCCCAGGTGATAAATTATCAATTGACCTGACATATCTGTTCTCACAAGAAATACAAATACTAGCATACATGAAAAATAAGTTTAACTTGGCTAAGGAGTTTAAAAATGCAAAATTTAACACTAATGAGATGCAAAGTGTTATATATTAAATAAGTAAAATAATAAATCCCAATACTGGAGAGACTATGAGAAGAGATAAGCTTATTTATGGCTAGTACCACTAGATGTTAATGCAGCCCTTTCAGTGGATAATTTAGTGATGCGTACCAAGACATAACATAATCATACCCTTTGCCCAACAATTCAACAGGAGGAAATTTACTCTAAGTAACTAATAAAAGCAAGAAAGTAATATGTTTGTGTTACTAAAATGTCTATGATAACCTTATTATAAACAACAGCTCAAATGATCAATGAACTGTTGTCTATTGCAAGAATTGCATTGATATAAGAGCATATTAAATAGCTATCATAAAGTATATATCTGAGGAAAAATAACTTGAAGTTAATATTTTTTGAAGCACAGTAGGACACAAAATTGCACTATAGTAGGCCCTTTACATTTTTGTTGAATCAGGTCTAAGACTTAAAATATTCCAACTTTCGCCGAAACCGGTTTGGCTCAGTGGATAGAGCGTCAGCCTGCGGACTGAAAGGTCCCGGGTTTGATTCCAGTCAAGGGCATGTACCTGGGTTGCGAGCACATCCCTAGTGGGAGGTGTGCAGGAGGCAGCTGATCGATGTCTCTCTCTCATCGAAGTTTCTAACTCTTTATCTCTCTCCCTTCCTCTCTGTAAAAAATCAATAAAATATATTTAAAAAAAAATATTCCAACTTTGCAAACTGTTATCCTATATAATAAAGAGGTACTTTGCAAATTCACCATCACTCCCTCTCACAAGATGGCCGCCTCCATGTGGCCAAAGATGGTTGCCACAAGATGTCTGGCAGGGAAGGGCAGTTGTGGGCGACCAGGCCAGCAGGGGAGGGCAGTTAGGGGTGACCAGGCATGCAGGGGAGGGCAGTTGGGGGTGACCAGGCCTGAAGGGGAGGGCAGTTTGGGGACCAGGCCTGGGAGGGCAGTTGGGGGCGACCAGGCCTGCAGGGGAGGACAGTTAGGGGCAATCAGGCTGACAGGAGAGCAGTTAGGCATCGATAAGGCTGGCAGGGGAGTGGCTAGCGGGTGATCAGGCAGGCAGGCAGAAGCAGTTAAGGGCAATCAGGCAGGCAGGGGAGTGTTTGGGAGCCAGCAGTCCCAGATTGTGAGAGGGATTGAGCCTAAACCGGCAGTCAGACATCCGCCGAAGGGTCCCAGATTGGAGAGGGTGCAGGCTGGGCTGAGGGACACCCCCCCGCAATGCACAAATTTCATGCACTGGGCCTCTAGTAGTAAATAATTCCCTCTTAAAATTCAGTAAAGAAAAACTAAAACATCCAATTAGAAATTAAATATATTTTTCAAATTTTTCTGAGCTGTTACTGGAGTACTTGGTGAGTAATTTACTGAATTACTTTTTCTTGTTCTCATTTTGAATATTTAGTGAACCTATTTATGCTATGAGTTCCAATTGCTACTGAATTCCACATACTATTACATATTTTGTTCTAATTTTCTATTTTTGGACTAATGAACATGACTTTATTGGACTCTACATTTCCATCTAGCATTTGGCTTTCTTTTATAGCCTTTTGTCCCCATAAGGAAATTTTAATTTCACCACTTTTTGAGAGTTGCTATATAAGTAACAATGAGTAGGGAACCAGCAGTCTGAATGGAGAGACTGGGCAGCCACCTAGGCTTGATCTCTAAATGACTTGCTTTGGTTCATCATCCTCAGGGTGTGCTTGTGTCAAATGCAGACTTCTGCTACAAAATCCCCTTCACTAGATGTGATGAACAAAAAAATTGCCATTCCTAAAATAAGGCAAGAATTTTTGTTCTAGCAATGTTTCTTTCTACATAACTGCTTTCTCTGCTGGGCTATTCTCACACCCACCCTTCACATAAAATTGCTAGTCACCTATTAACTCAAAGTCAAGCATGATTTTTTTTTTCATGAAACCTTCTCTGACACCTCCAGGATTGGCTAATCCTGGTGTCACCCTCGTGTTACTGAGAATGAAGTAAGAACACAGTCAAGTCCTCAACTGTGCTTGCTTGTGAGAGCTTTGAATGGTGTAAACTATGAACTGTTATGACAGAACAAAACTAGGTATCTATTTGCAGTTTAAGTTGAATTTAAAAGAGACACTTCATTCACTCTGTGATGAGTATCAAAATAATTACTATGTGTATAATGCTTAGAAGAGATTCTCAAACATAGTAGGCACTCAATAAATGTTAGACAGCCCTTTCTAGTATTGCAGGTTTCAGAGAAAAGGACCACCAATCCTGAAGTACCCAAACTAGAGACATGGAGAGCCATGGCATTATGGAGCCATCCCTGGTGTTGGTGAGCAATGGTTAAGAACTCTCCAAGATCAATAATTAAGGAAGCCCCAATAAGATATGGACATTGCAATACAAACCAGGACTCATGAGACAGAAGGACTGATTTAGAAAGAATGAGAACTCTTTTCCCCTCCATCATACTGGAAACCAAGATCAGAAAATCTGTAGTCCCTGCAGAGATTATTATAGATAATTATGTAGACATAAATTTCTCATTCCAGAGTGTGGGCACAGATATTCTCAATAGACCTTCTTGTCATTCTCATGAAGCCCTCAAGTTAAAGAACGCCTTAAATTATTATTATTAATAAACTAGAGGTCCAATGCATGAAATTTGTGTGGGAGGGGGGGAGTGGGTCCCTCAGCCTGGCCTGTGCCCTCTCACAATCCAGGATCTCTCAGGGGATGTGTGACCCATTGCTCCAAACCACCCACCCGCTCCCTCCTTACCATTTGGGTTGCTGCTCCTTAGTACTGCTGCGGAAGCAGGAGAGGCTCCCACCACCGCCGCTGCACTCACCAGCCATGCGCCCAACTTCTGGCTGAGTGGCGCTCCCACTGTGGGAATACACTGATCACCAGGAGGCAGCTCCTGCATTGAGCATCTGCCCACTGTTGGTCAGAGCATGTAATAGCGACCGGTCATTCTGGTCATCCAGTCGTTTCGTTGTAATGGTCGCTGGGCTTTTATATATATAGATATCTGGGTTGAGGAGACCCTACTGATTACAATCAAGAATCTGTTACCAGAGAGCTTTAAACTATGCAAATGGCCCCATATACACAAGAAACACACACACATACACACACACACACACATGTCCTGACAATTACAGACAATAAAAGCCTATGTAGATGAGGCTTATTTATCTCTGGTTGCATTACATAGTTCTCCTTGTTCATTTATATTTCTTAGCAATATCTTATGCTGTTCTCTATCTGGGCACTTCTCAGACTCAATGATAACAAGTTCTGTATATGTTGATTGACACATCTACTTCCCCTTTAGAATAGTAGTATTTTATGTCAGAAAAATATTGTTTGACTCCTTTAACTCTAGTAAACATAGTGATGTCTAATGCTATAGGTGAAAGGGAAGATAGGAGAATCATCAGGTAGGAATACATCTATCTAGAGCAGTGGTTCTCAACCTTCTGGCCTTTTAAATACAGTTCCTCATGCTGTGACACAACCATAAAATTATTTTTGTTGCTACTTCATAACTGTAATGTTGCTACTGTTATGAATTGTAATGTAAATATATGATATGCAGGATGGTCTTAGGCGACCCCTGTGAAAAAGTCATTCTACCGCCAAAGGGGTCTCGACCTACAGGTTGAGAACCACTGATCTAGATAGAGTTTCACCTTCCTCTGGGGTTCTCTAAAGGACCACATCGATCCAAGGTTGGTCCCATAAGTAACTTGCTCTCCCCTTCTTGTAAAACTACAGTCCACCTGTGGAAATAAAACTGTTTTTCTTCAGTGCCTATCTGTAGAGTTGACAAAGGCTAATGTTTAAAGGAGAAATTTACCAAATAAGACAGAAGAACAAAAGAGAATTAAGTTCAGGGAATTAAGTTTAGAAAATACTAATAGCATCAGATATCTGAAGCTATACAACCTTAATTATTTTTTTAGGACTCAACACAATTTCAATTTTAAACTCTCATTTCCTTTGCCTTAAATAAACCATCTTAGGAAGGTTGGGGTTTCCCTCCTTGCCATGGGGTTGCAGGGAGTGCTAACTTCTGACCAAGATATTATAGAGCAGAGGGTGACTCTGGTCCTTGATGACATCTGTCTATGCAGATAACCCTTGAGACATTTATGACCTCGTGTGACCCGTGGTCACTATACAGGTATGCTGACCACCCTCATTCCACCCATGTGGCCCCTTGAGGTCTGTCAATAATGCACTGTACTTGCATGCCATTCTTTAACACACAGGACCCTCTCCGCTACCTCCCTGCAACTCTAAGGTGGACACATCTCTTCAAGGCTGTCACTGAGAGGCCCCATGTGTCTAGACCAGTGATTCCCAGCATGGGGCACACGTCCCACGGGGAGACAATTTTATTTTTATGGGGGAGCAATTCAAGAATGAGTTATTAACAGTGAATTTTTTGCATTTCTTATGGCTCTAGGGGCCTCATATACAATATATAAATACTAGGGGCCCAGTGCATGAATTTGTGCACCTTTAAAGGAACTGTGGGCCATGAGGCTTAGGTGGGCACAGGGAAGGTTCTCAGCCCATCCTCCACTGCAGCTCCCAGTCCCCTGTCTGCCAGCAGCCCCGCTCCCAATGCTGCTTCTCCCACACACTGACAGTGCAGGCCCTGCTTGCACTGGCTGACAGCACAAAGCAGTTGGGGTCGGTAACAGCAGCCGGTGGGAGCAGGGCTGATGCCGTCAATGGGTGTGAGTGGCGGCTGCTGCTCTGATCACCCCTCAGGAGCAGGGGGAGGTGGAGAAGCTCTCAGGGGCGATTGGGCTGACAGTAGCTGCTCACAACCCCGATGGCGCCAAGGGATCAGGACTGGCACCAGGCGCCAGCAGTGGGTGCAAGCACCTGGCAGGAT
>NW_006298166.1:122582-123021 GCF_000327345.1 Myotis davidii | reverse complement strand
GTTCCGCATATGGTCCCTGGTGTTCAGAGCACATCATTACAACCAGTTGTTCGATTGTTCCAGTTGTTCCACCTTTTGGTCTATTTGCATATTAGGCTTTTATTATATAGGATATATAATGACATATTTATGCATTTAAGTTCTCTATTATATGTTTTGAAACTTGATTACTATTTTTTTCATATCTCTTCATATTATTTTTTTTAGCAGTTTCTTAGTGATTTCTTCCTTTGTACTTCAACTGTCTTTTAGTTCTTTTATTTTTTCTTTCATAGATGCCATGTTCTTTGAAAGCTTGTTTAGACCAAGTGAATGGGCTTTTAGGCTTCCTCCACATGAATAAGAGTTTACTTTTTGAATAGTAAGAATTATATGTCACGGGGGGCGGTGGGCATCAGGTTTTTAGAGATGCTTAGGTGGGGCATGGCCAAAAAAAGCT
>NW_006298166.1:117166-118101 GCF_000327345.1 Myotis davidii | reverse complement strand
TGCTCGGATCACCCCTCAGGAGCAGGGGGAGGTGGAGAAGCTCTCAGGGGCGATTGGGCTGACAGTAGCTGCTCACAACCCCGATGGCGCCAAGGGATCAGGACTGGCACCAGGCGCCAGCAGTGGGTGCAAGCACCTGGCAGGATCGTGGTGCACAGAAGCAAAGAATTTTCAGTAACCACCAGAGGCTCGCTTGATGACAGCAACTGATGCCCTGTCTTGGTCTGGTGCTCCCACTCACCCGCTCCACCATCTCTCCATGGCCAACTCCCACCATGTTCCGCATATGGTCCCTGGTGTTCAGAGCACATCATTACAACCAGTTGTTCGATTGTTCCAGTTGTTCCACCTTTTGGTCTATTTGCATATTAGGCTTTTATTATATAGGATATATAATGACATATTTATGCATTTAAGTTCTCTATTATATGTTTTGAAACTTGATTACTATTTTTTTCATATCTCTTCATATTATTTTTTTTAGCAGTTTCTTAGTGATTTCTTCCTTTGTACTTCAACTGTCTTTTAGTTCTTTTATTTTTTCTTTCATAGATGCCATGTTCTTTGAAAGCTTGTTTAGACCAAGTGAATGGGCTTTTAGGCTTCCTCCACATGAATAAGAGTTTCCTTTTTGAATAGTAAGAATTATATGTCACGGGGGGCGGTGGGCATCAGGTTTTTAGAGATGCTTAGGTGGGGCATGGCCAAAAAAAGCTTGGGAACCACTGGGCTAGACATACCACGCAAACATTCATTCTCTTGGATTTGGAACCTCCCCAGGGTTCTACTTAGGAAGAGTATTGACACCCTTGTGCTGGGATCTGTAGATGCCTTACTCCTCTCTAGCCATGGAGATCTATTTTAGCCTCCAGAAACAAATTTATTTCCTCAACTTCCCACCCCACCCTCACTCATACAATGCTGTTTTCCATATA
>NW_006298166.1:104055-116934 GCF_000327345.1 Myotis davidii | reverse complement strand
ATATATAATTTTCTATGCCAGTAGTCTTATCCATTCCCTAAGAGCATACAATTTTTGAAACCAAAGCTATGAATACTACATTCTCAGCTTTGTGCCTTGTCAGATGGCTCTCCTGAATGCTGAACCCAAAAGGCCTTAGCTACCTGGATTTAGGTTTGAAGGTACAAGGAAAAATAAACCATTGAGAGGGAATATGATGGTTGATATTCTCTTGCCACATCTCCAAAATCTCCTACAGCCCAGGGGGAATTTTACAACCTTATAAGCATTGGGTTGGCCTTTCTTCCATTTTACGTGATGTCAGATGAAAAGTTAAATACTCTAAAGAAATTATTTTTTTTGGTAACGCTGCTGTAAATTCTTTTGTAGAATGATTTTTTTGGGTGGGGAGAATAATTACCTTTTAATTTTTCTTAACATTTGATGGTTTTCTTAAAATGAAACATATCTTTACCTTTATTTAGTTTTATACTTGGGTAATAGTGTGTAAACTTCTCATTGATAGTCAAGGTTACACATTATAATTGAAAAAAATATAATTTTACCTCCATCTTACAAGACCAGCTCATTAGTGAAATTAATGCCTTCAGTTAATTTTAAATAATTGTACTCAACTATCTTTAATTAATTATAAATTAATTTTACCTGTGAGCTATCCACTAAGATAAATGTCTACCCTAAAGCTCTTAAGGACTTTGTCACATATTCATAATTATCAAATCTATTAGCATGTAAGTTTTCATTGATTGAATTCATGATACAATCGACTGTCATTATCTTTTTGTTAGATATGTAAGACTTGATATAATTTTTCTCTTTAGGATACATTTTTTATTATACATTTTCATTGCATATTTCATCAGCAAAATGCATGCCACCTGGTGGCTGAAAATAATATATAACAACAGATTTCTGAAACTGTGGTAAAATCAAAGGTTAAATAGCACTTTGAATGTGTTTCTAAATCAGTAGTGAATGTGTATTTTGTGGCAGGACACACCACAGTGGGAAATATTACAGGTTCAAAACTAGACATTCAACAGGGGCTGTGTCAAATGGAGACATATTTGCAGTACTTCATTTTCATTATTTTTTTTTATCTCTTTCCAGAAGTGTTTTGTATTTTGAAATATTTTAGTGCTATTATGTCATATACATTTTATTTAGGAGGATTCACATTACTTACATGCAGCATTTCTTGGTCTGGTACACATCTAAAAGACCAAGGAAAATATTTTCTTTTCTTTCAACTAACAAAGGAGGGAAGTGATGAGGCAATGTGAGAGACATTCATTTCTTCCGGAATTTTTAGGAGATGCCATGATAGCAGAGGGTAAGGTGGTAGACACCTTTGGATGGACAATCAGATCTGGCTTCTGCCTCGCAGCCAGCTGGTTGTGTAACCTTTGGAAAGTGTTAAACCACCTGATTCATTGATATAAATCACATATGCCAGCCCTTCTTTTTAAGGTTCTAGGGAGATTAATGTTGCTTGTTATGGCTATAATTGTGGCCACAGAGGCTCAGGACATTTTCTTTAAGTTTCTATTTTTAATTTTTTTTATTGTAGTAAAAAGTACATAATATAAACTTTAACCTCTTAACAATCTCCCATTATAAAGTTCAGTAGTTTTAACTACATTGACATTATTGTGTAACAGATCCCTAGAAACTTTTAATCTTGCAAAAACTGAAACCCAGCAAACAACTATCCATTCCGTCTTATTCCCAGCTCTGACAACTAACCATGCTACTTTCTGTTTCAATGGTTCTGACTATTCTGGATACCATGTATATGTGAAATCACATAGTATTTGCTTTTTGCAACTGGTTTATTTCACTCACCATAATGTCCTCAAGGTTCATCCATGTTGTATCATGTGACAGGATTTCCTTCCTTTTTAAGGCTGAATAATATCCCATTGTATGTACATACTACAGTTGTTTATCCATTCATCAGACAATGGACATTTGGGCTGCTTTTACTCTTGGATATTGTGAATAATGTTGTGATGTACATGGGTGTGCAACTATCCCCTTGGGATCTTGATTTGAATTATTTTGAATATATATCTAGATGTAGCATTACTGGATCATATGGTAATTCTATTTTAATTTTTTGAGGAACCTCCATATTATTGTCCATAGTATCTGCATCATTTTAAATTCCCACCAGCAGTGCACATGTGCTTCATCCTCTCTAATACTTGTTATTTTCTGTTTTTGTTTGTTTGTTTTTTATAACAGCCATCCTAATGTGTGTGAAGTGATGTCTCATTGTAGTTTTGATTTGTATTTCTCTAATGATTATGATGTTGAACATCTTTTCATATGCTTGTTGACCATTTCTCATTCACAGCTGGTTGCCTGTGAATGAGAAATACTTAAATATACTGCTCATTTTCTAAATCATGTTACTTGTTGTTGTTTTTTATATATTCTGAATATTAACTAGTTATCAGACACATGATTTTCAGTTATTTTCTCACATTTCACAGGTTGCCCTTTGTTGTTTGTTTTTTTTCTTTAGTGCAGAAGTTTTTAAGTTTAAAGTAGTCCCATTTATCTATTTCTCCTTTTGTAGCTCAGAATTTTGGTGTCAATATCATGAAGATTTTCCCCTCTGTTTTCTTCTAGGATTGTTGTCATTCTAGGTTTTATGTTCATTTCTTTAATTTATTTTGAGTTAATATTTTTAATATGGTGTAGGGTAACTTCAGTTTTTTCATGTGGACATCCGCTTTTCAAACATTTGTTGAAGACTCTGTCCTTTTCCTATTGTGTGATCTTAGCACCCTTCTATTTCTTGGTTTTCTACTCTGCTCCACTGTTCTCTGTGTCTTCATTTATGCTAAAAACCACACTATTTTGATCACTGTAGCTTTGTAATATGTTTGGAAGTCAGAAAGTGTGAGTCCTCAAATTGTGTTCTTTTCAAGTTTGTTTTGGCAATTCTTCAAGTCCCTTGAGATTCTATATGAATTTTAGGATACTTTTCTATTTCTGCAAGTTTACAGAACGCTATGTTATGAAAATCTGGTTTTAATGTGTAACAGTGTTTTCTTAGCCTCCTGTTTCATCCTAATAAAGGATATGGATTACTTTGTGCAATGATTGAACTTTCATTACTCACATTCCTCTTTCACTCATCTCTTTTTTTTTTGTTTCCATTGCTTTTTATTTATTTTTTAATGAAATCTTTATTGTTCAGATTATTACATTTGTTCCTCTTTTTTCCCCCCCATAGCTCCCCTCCACCCAGTTCCCACCCTACCCTCTGCCCTTACACCCCCACTGCCCTCATCCATAGGTGCACAATTTTTGTCCAGTCTCTTCCCGCACCCCCCACACCCTTTCCGCCCCAAGAATAGTCAGTCCATTCCCTTTCTATGTCCTTGATTCTACTGATATTCATCACTTTGAATATTTCTTGCCACTCCCTTCTGGCCTGCAAAGTTTCTGTTGAGAAATCTGCTGACAGTCATATGGGTATTCCCTTGTAGGTAACTGAGTTTCTTTCTCTTGCTGCTTTTAAGATTCTCTCTTTGTCTTTTGCTCTTGGTATTTTAATTATGATGTGTCTTGGTGTGGTCCTCTTTGGATTCTTTTTGTTTGGGGTTCTCCGCACTTCCTTTCTGATCAAACAATTCATCTCATTTTTTAGAGGATTTCCACCACTCATCACTCATATAAGCATGAACGTGTTATAGCAACTTAATCACCCATTTGTAGCCACAGAATTTCCCAGCAGTGGCTTACATTCTAAATGCGCATTCCCATTTCTTTTTCCTATTTGTGCCCTTCATTCTGATTAGTCAGCTATTTTTTCTCCTCAGGCTGGCCCTGTGTATTATCTTCTATGCCTCTAGCCTATCACTAATCTTTCACTAAATAACCAGTCATGAACCTGCTGAAGCTTCATTAATGAGGTTTATGCCTCAACACCCTAGGATTCACCCTAGGGCACCAGATAGATATTTCCCTCCCTGAGAGGGTCACAAAGTTGACCCCTACAAAATATAATGTCTGGAAGACTCACTGTACTACACAATGCATTCTTCAAATGTATGGTCAACTGAACTGAATAAACCTTTGCTCATTTCTCATGACTAGGTTAAGTCTGTGCTATATCTGCTGGCAGCCAGATCCAAAGGCTAAGTGTTAGTTTTCTATTGTGTTAATGGTTAATGACTTGAAGCTACCTAAGAAGATGCATTTACCAAAGGCAACAATGTAATGACTTACAACTGTGATCATGAGACTTAGAAAATTCAATTTGGTTTGGTTTATGAGACCAACCTATGAGTAGTAGAAATGACATCTTAGTCCATAGTATCTGAAAACATACCTTAGTTGAGTGTCTTTCGTTCTTCTGTTATGTTTGAGTGACTTAATAAGACATACTCATAATTCAAATGTGATAATGCCTACTATTGGGTGATAAGAGCCCTAGCTGACAAAGTGTCCTAATTGACAATAAAGATTCTCTACAAAAAGGTTGAATTCACAGACACAGAGAGTAGAAGGGTGGTGATGTGGGGGAAATAGATGTTGATCAAAGGCTACAAAGCTGCAGTTATGCATGATGAATAAGTCTAGAGATCTAATATGAAGCATGATGACTATCCTATCTAATAAAAAAGGAATATGCTAATTGACCCTCACACTGTCACAAAAGATGGCCGCGCCCACAGCCAATAAGGAAGAAATATGCTAATTGACTGCCCCACCCTCAAAGATGGCAGCACCCACAGCCAATAAGGAGGGAATTTGCTAATTGACTTTCATGCCTTCAAAGATGGTGGTGCCCACAGCCACAATTAGCAGTGCCCAGTCCCCTCAGTCCCACCGGGGCGGGCCTGGCCTTGTTGCACACCTGTTGCCGGAGTCCCCCAGTCCCTTCAGCTCCCCAGCCACCCAGGGCCAGCCCAAGGTGCAGGTAACCAGGGCCAGCCGAAGCTTGCCCTGCTGGTAGTGGCAGCAGCAGAGGTGTGATGGGGGCATCGCCTTCCCCTAATCTCTGGGTCACCTCCCACCCCTGAGGGCTCCCAGACTGTGAGAGGGGGCAGGCTAGGCTGAGGAACCCCCTTTCCAGTGCATGAATTTTCATGCAGCAGGCCTCTAGTAGTTAATAATACTGTATTGTATACTAAAAATTTGCTGAGATTAGGCTTCACAAATATTTTTGGTCACATGCAAAATAATGGTAACTATGTTAATTAGCTTGACTGTAGTAATCATTTTACTATATATACGTATAAGTTTATCAAATCATCATGTTGTACATCTTTATACATGATTTTATTTTTAATTTAATTTTTAACAAAACAATACAGAGATTCTGAATACCAGAATTGTCTCAGGTGTTTAATAGTGTAAATAGATTTTAAAGTGATTTGGGAAAAAAAACACAAAAATGCTACTGAGATAAAGTTTCATGGGTTTCAATATACAATTCTCCCAGCTGCATATGTAGACAGTTTGTCGTAAGCAGGTGCAAGGTAACTAGCATACCGTGACTAACTATAATGTAATGTATGCTTTACATATATGACTTCACTTAATTATCACCATAAACCTGTGGTATAGATGCTATTTCTGAACTATTTCATAGGTGAAGCTATTGAACCCAAAAAAGACCACACAGAAAGTAAAAGGAATGGCCAAGATTAAAACCCAGGTCTACAGGACTCCAAAATTAGTTCCTTTTCAGTTACATGATAGTTTTGAGGGAAGAAGACACTGTAATACCCATATAGCTGAAAAATGACTGAGGAATTCAATATGTGGAGGCCAAAATGAAGCTTATATTAAACCTTTTGAATATTTGTTTCTTTAAGCTATATGTTAAAGGTTTCCAACATGAATATTTTTATTATATATATAAGTGTATATAAGTCAGCATAAGTATACACATATGGGTCTGTTACTCAAACAAATCTACATTTTAAAAAAATTTATATATTTTGTCACTCTAGCTAAATATAGATTTTTATGGAGAGGGCCCATGCTTCATACACAGTTGACGTGTTTTTTGGACTTATGTACAAATGGATGTGAGCCACCCAAAATTTCCCAAGGGTATAGAGAAAAAAAGTAAGTGCTTACTATCTATTGGACCCTATCCCAACTCAGGACAGACCTTGAATTCTTATTTCATTGAGCAAATCATTGTCGACTACCTGTTATGTGCAATGAACTGTGCTAGGTACAATAGGAAGTATACAAAGAAAAATAATAACACACACACACACAAAAAAAAAAACTAAAAAGAAAACAAAAAATCCCCACATGGCCTTGAGTTTATACTCTCTGACTTACTGATCTTGTTTGAGAATTTCCTCGCCGTGTCCTATGCTCATCAAATTCATCACAGGTAACTTGTTAGGGAGGTTAAATATTAGTCACTCATTCTCATAAAGGTTGTGAGGCCCATGCCAGCACCATGCACTAAGACTTTAGGAATCTAATTGCAACTCATTTGTAATTATTATTAATATGGCAAGAATATTTAAAAAATCTCTCAGTGAATTACCAGTGGTAGCAGTTTTACTCTTTAACACTAAGCAGCAGTTAAGGAATCCTATTAGGTATTCTGGCAGTCTGTTTTAATACTAATTAGCTAATAAAGTAATTAGCAAAGTAAGAAATATATTACTACTATGCTGTATTATAATTTAACTGAAATTGCATAAGCAGATGCATAATGCAGAGTTTCTAAAAATTTCATTTAGAAAATTTAGCAGTATATTTAAGTATTTCTCATTCACAGGCAACCAGCTGTGATGAAGAAAGCTGTATTTAAATAGTCAAAATTGAAGGTGCCAGCAGATTTCAACAGAACACGTGAAAATGAACTTTTTATAAACTGTTTTCCTTCTTGGCGTGGATTATAACGACACACCAAAATTGAGGTGTTAGACTTATTTTACCATCTAAATATATTTAAAAGTTATGTGGTGTGCTCTTTTCAGGTGCATAACTGTCTGATCATGTTTAGTGAAAGTCCTCTTGCACCTGTACCAGAAACTATTAGCATGGTGGTCATAATATTGTGTCCATATTAGATTACACTTTGAACATAGCTTTACCTAATATCTGAGCATAGTTATTAAAAGATAACATGTTTTTCTACCTGCTAATATATATAAATCTTTAGTCAGAATTTGTTTTTTACTACAAAAAACAAAACAACAACAAAAAACAACAACCTGTAAGGCAGGTTTTTAGTACTTTATAGCACTGCTATAATATCTATACCACTAAAGTGAAAGCTTCCTGATATTAAGTGAGCCATAAAACAAACAATACAGTAAATCTATGGAGACATTTTTTGTTTTCTTTTTTGAAAACACAGAGTAACAAGTCATAACAGAACAAATATTAATTCAGTCAAATCCATTACAGTTCAATGAAGCAAACCTGTTCTATACACCAACAGATATTAAATTGAAGGAAGCATAGCTACTGTTTGCCTTTTAAAAAAATGTATCCATTAAATATTTTTTGCATGGCCTTCTACCAAGTGAATTACACAGATTGTTTTTTTTTGAAACCTAGCAACCTATATAGGCAATAAAAACAATTAAAAATACAAAAATGGAATCAAACCATCAAACCAAGATATAGAGAAAGAGAGAGAAACAAATAAAGTACCACTCAGTGGCATTCTAGAAAAGTACTTTGTTGGGTAGATTATGCAACACTAGAGCCTCAGTGCATGAAATTTTTGCACTGGGGGGTGGGGTGTCCCTCAGCCCAGCCTGCACCTCTCCAATCTAGGACCCTCAGGGGATGTCTCATAATCCAGGACTGCGGGCTCCTAACTACTTGCCTGCCTGATTGCCCCCTAATCACTCCCCTTCATGCCCAGTCACCCCTAACTGCCCTCCCCTGCCAGCCTGGTTGCCCCTAGCTGCCGTTCCCTGCTGGCCTGTTAGCCCCCAACTGCCCTACCCTGCTGGCCTGATTGCCCACAATTCCCCTCCCTTGCTGGCCATCTTGTGGTTGCCATCTTGTGGCAGTCATATTGTGATGATGTGGGGGTGGCCATCTTGTGATGACGTGGGGTGGCCATCTTTTGATGACATAGAAGTGGCTATCTTGTGATGACATGAGGTCATGGTGGTCACCTAGGCTTTTATTAGTATAGATGGGAGGAAGCTTTATGACCAAAGGAGGCTGGAAGAGTACAAGGTTGGCACTTCTTTAAGCAATCTGAGAAAACTCTGCAAAAATTGTGGAATTTCAAGGGTTTATAATGAGATTAGAAAACCCAACACATTTAGTGTATAAGAGTTTAGATAAGGGAAAAATAAAAATGGAGAAGAATGAAATGAAACATGTTGCAAATACAAAAAAATAGAATATTTTGTGCTTCATTATAAAACTGATTATTGTGAAAAAACCTGCTGAATTAAGTTGTAATTTTAAAAAGGCTAAATAAATAGGTAAATACAAATGAATATATGGTAATGTCATGTCTTTGCTATCTTACCTATAACGTTTGGTAATTTTTTCAACTGGTATTGCCTTGATGACTAGCATAAGATTGAAATAGGTGATTCAACAATAGCACAGAAATTAAATAAAAAATTATAAGCCATATATGTTTTTTATTGATTTCAGAGAGGATGGAAGCGGGAGAGAGAGATAGAAACATCAATGATGAGAGAGAATCATTGATCGGCTGCCTCCTGCATACCCCACCACTGGGAATCAAACCTGCAACCCAGGCATGACCTGGATTCAGACTGTGACCTCTGGTTCATAGGTCACCGCACAACCACTGAGGCATGCCAGCTGGGTCAAAATATATGTTTTAAATGCTGAAACAAAGATTCCTCAACCACTATGACTCTTTTAATTGCATGCAAAATTGTATAATATTGGTTGATTAAAAATTATTTAAAGAAAAGATGATTAATGTGCTTTGAATTTACCACCAGAAACCTTCTACAGTAATTTGCATGGGGTTACAATGGGATTTATTTTAAGAGACAGAATAAATCATTTAAAATTCTGTCTGATGCTGTTATCACCATAATTTACAGATAAGTATGAGAAGTTATCTAAGAAACAGTGGTTTTGCCTGCTTTGTGAGGTGAATTCATTTAGTATGAATAGGAGGTAAATACAAACATGGATTAAGACAATTGTTCCATAAAAAGTGTCCAATTTGATGGAAGGAATGTGAGTTATTATTGATTGACTCTAAAAGATAGTGAAGTACACTGTTTTGAGGAAGCAAAATTGGTTGACAAGCTCAATTATGGGCTTTGTTGAGGAGATGGAATTTGATATCTAGCTTGAAGTGTTTTTCCAGGACTTCTGTAGGCATGGATGGGACTAGGTTAGGATTACGGACAAAGGGAGAAATAGAGGCAAATAACTAGAGATACAGGCAAAAGAAATTATTATAGGAAATGGTCAGGTTTAGCCAAAAAGAAGGAAAGGTTCAGGTAGTAAGTAAATATGAGAATAGGTAGGGTGTGGAATCTGCTTCTTGGAAATAATGGGCCTGAACAGTAACACTTGTTGCATGCCAATATTCTAGTTGTTTTTTCATATATCAATGAATTTCATTGGACATGACTAAATCGACACTGGATCTCTTTTTCAGCATTTCCCAAAAGTGATTCAGCTAAATGAATCCTGAAGGAAATAGGCAACTTCCACTCTGCTGCAGTAGCCCGTTCCACTTTTGGACATTCTAACCATATAAAACTCTATCTTAATGTGAGTTCAAATATCCCTTTCTCTCCTATGCATTTACTGAGCGTAGTTATGCCCTCTGTAAATGTATAGCAGCTTAATCTCTTTTCTGTAAGGGTTTCCAATTTCACAGGTAAAACACCATCAGTCCCTTCAATGGTTTCTCATCTAACATGGTTCCTAAACCTAAAGGTTTCTTCCTGGATACTTTCTAGATTTAATATTACTTGTGAAATATCGTATAGAAACTCTCAATAGAATATACTACTTCAGATATAGAATTTCTAACAGAGAATAGAACAAATCATCACCTTTTCTATTACAAATACTGTGTTTCATTAATGAAGCCTATTTGCACAGGCACTATTAAGTCACATTGTTCTTGTATTCAGTCAAATCTTACCAGGAACTGGTAATTATTACAGCTATAGATTATCTTAACAAGATATTAAGATATTAAGAGCAAGGCCTTGAAAAAATACACCAACCATGCCCTGTATGGTGCGGCTTAGTTGGTTGAGTATTGCCCCATGCACCAAGAGGTCATGGGTTCCATTCCTGGTCAGGGTACATGCCTGCGTTGTGGGCTCGATCCCCAATAGGATGCATGCATGACATAGTGGATCTGTGTTTCTCTCTTCCTCTCCCTTATTCTCTCTCTCAAATCAATAAAAACGTATTACAGATAAATAAAGAATACACCAACCACTAGGATCACACAGCCTCAATGTGGCCTTGAATAACCTACGTCATCCTCTCTGGACCTAAATGTCTTCTAAAAATGGAGATAATAAAATTGCCTTCTTCAAAGCTTGTTATGAGAATTAGGTGGAATTATATATAAAAATCACCTAAAATAGTGCCTGACATAAAGAAATTCCATGACTATTAATGAATGTGAGACACAGAGAAATCAGGCTCACAGATGAAAGTTCATTAAACTATAACTATAGGTGAAAAACATCACAACTAACTTGACTACAGAACCAATCTTAAAATATGGTTAATGTTTTTATTTTTTTTTTTCAAGAAAATCATTAATTCAGGCCAGAGGCAGAAATAGGAAAGAGAGTAAGACTTCTTGGATTTGGAGTCTTCCTAGGAGAGATGAAAGAAATGAAGATAGGCTGGAAGCCACTTGTCTTAAGCAAGATCATAAAGGTAAACTTTAGGTGGCAAAGAGGAACATACTTAAAGATTGTGAAAATGATCCTAGAAGAGAGAGAAATGTCTACAACTCAAAATTATAGCCAAATTTTCCACGTATAATGATGGTACGGGCCTGAATCTGCTTTGGACCAGAGTCTAAAAAGTTAAGGCAAGTGTTCAATGACATAATATCAAATTGGGCCCTACTAGTTTGGCTCAGCAGGTAGAGCATAGGTCTGTGGACTGAAGGGTTCAAGGTTCAGTTCCGGGCAAGGGCACATGCCTGGGTTGTGGGCTCCATCCTCCCCAGTAGGGGGCCTGCAGGAGGCAGCCAGTCAATGATTCTGTCTAATCATTGATGTTTCTCTCTATCCCTCTCCCTTCCTCTCTGAAATCAATATATATATAAAAATTGGGTTGGGGTGATTTTTTTTTTGAAAATACAGATACTGTCCTATTCTAGTAAGAGAGTAAGAATTTATATAAAAAGGACAATGACTACAAAAACTGAAATATGCCTGAGATCTATAAAGCCACCATCATATAATTTCTTAAAAATGTAATCTCCATTAGGGCAGGGACTGTTTAGTTCCACTGCTGAAATCTTAGTGCTTAGCATGTAGTTCCTGGCACAAAGTAAGTGTTAAAAAAAATGATTTGGTGAATGAATGAGATAATGGTATTTCTAGTCACCACGATCTTTTTTTAATTCTCATAGTGATTAATAGGAAAACACTTTAATTAAGAAGAATATTTGGGGGACAAAGAGAGAAACTGTGAAGAAGACCCCTAGGGGCTACAATGCATGACAGAAATAATAAAGATGAGACAAACACAAGGCAATATGTGAAGTCTGTGTAAAGGAAAAAAAAGGAAGGTTGGAAAGCTTGTCTGGGCCAAAGATATTTAACTTGTAGAAGGTCGGTGTAGTTCACCTAAATTGATCCATCACTGAATTGTCAAATCTATCTGTTGTGTCATAATCAACTAGACATAGCCTTAATTTGTTTACTATCACAAATGGAAGGTGAATGCATTTTGAAAATCGTTGTAATTACTTTAAATTTTAATTAAAAAAAACCTCTAACTACCTGGCCGGCACAGCTCAGTGGTTGAGCATCGACCTAAGAACCAATAAGTCATGGTTCGATTCCCAGGCAGGGCTCATGCCCAGGTTGTGGGCTCTATCTCCAGTATGGAGCATGCAGGAGGCAGCTGATCAATGATTCTCTCTCATCATTGATGTTTCTATTTCTCTCTCCCCCTTCCTTCCTCTCTGAAATATATATGTATATATATATATAATACTCTAACCAAAATTAATTTGCTCAGTTTTCCACATTTTCAACCAGGCTGCCCAGGACAATGTGTGCTACTGCCTATGGGTCTTTCCACTGTGTCATTCTTCAGGATACAGTCCATGCTGCCTCTTATGGCCACATACAGGCAAAGAGATCTGGAAGGCTGACATCAATAACAGTTCTAACTTAATAAACTATGATGTTATTGAACAATATGCCAATGAAGTCACCTGCCATCTATAGTTTTTTGATCTCAGAAGATTAATCCTGATTAGCAGGCATTGGTTGATTTTACGCAATATAAGTAAAAAGGATTATGTTTGGAACTGCCTTCTTAGTACTTCCATGCTGATTCTTAATACTTTCATGGCCAACAGAAAAGGTTAATGGAAAACTAATGCAAAAAGGGGGAGGGGCAGTACTGAGCATTCAAAGGCTTTGAGACTGAAGGTTTGGGTCACTGTATTAGGAAAAAACAAATGACTAGTTAAGTCCTAACTTAATGCAAAGGAAACACAAAAGGGAGAATGGAAGAAGGTAGTTGTAATATTATTTACAGCCTCATGAAGGAAAACATACTGGAGCAGCTTTGCTTATTTCCTCCTTGCTTGTGTGTGTATATACACACACAAAAAACATACATTACATAGTGCTTATTATATATTATAAATATAATATTTTATATATGATATACATATGTACACAAAATTTCACA
>NW_006298166.1:91362-104043 GCF_000327345.1 Myotis davidii | reverse complement strand
TGAGAGAGTGGGGTGATGGATTGAATATGCTGAAAGTAAAAGTTTTATTTGAGAATGGGATATTTGATTTTACAGTTTATTTTTTTAAAATATATTTTATTGATTTCAGAGAGGCAGAGCGAGGGAGAGAGAAATAGAAACATAAATGATGAGAGAGAATCATTGATCAGCTGCCTCCTGCACACCCCACAAATGGGATCAAGCTGCAACCCAGGCATGCGCCATGGCGGGGAATCGAACGGTGACCTCCTGGTCCATAGGTCAATGCTCAACCACTGAGCCATGCCTGCCTGCTGGGCAGGGAAGAAACGTCTTTATTTGGAGAAAGGATAAAAAAAATAGAGCTTTGTTGTATGGAAACTGAATATGTGTAGAAGGGTGGATATGGATACTAAGTATCCAAAAAGTGAGCTCTCAGGGCCAAATGCACACTTCTATACACGGCTCTGTGATCCTGGTTCTGGGACTCTGCAAACCACATTTTCCTTTGCTAACTGGCTCCCTATTAAGCTTTGTTAATTGGAGAGCTAGAGAGAGACTGCAAGTTTGGAGGAGAGAGAAAGGACCTTATCCTTGCTGATTACTTGCTGGTCCTGTCAGCAGTGTCCCAACAACTCTACTTTACCCTGGCAGTAGGACTTGGTTCCAGTTTACAGTTTCTTTCAGCATCCCCAAACTGTTTTATGTTCATCAATGATGAATATATTACAGTTACCTGCCTTAATAGAGTCATAGAAGATAATTTTAAAATACATATACTTTATGGCCTAACCAGTTTGGCTCAGTGGATAGAGCGTCCGCCTGTGGACTGAAAGATCCCAGGTTCGATTCCTGTCAAGGGCCTGTACCTTGGTTGTGGGCACATCCCCAGTAGGGGGTGTGCAGGAGGCAGCTGATCAATTGATTGGCTGCCTCCTGCATGCCCCCTACTGGTCAGTCATGTGCCCGACTGGGAATTGAACTATGGCCTCCTGGTTCATAGGTTGACATTCAACCACTGAGCAACACCAGCTGGGCTAGAAGAACATTTTAGTGCATTGTACTGAGAACTAGGAAACCCAGGATTATAACAACTGTTTACTTTTGTTCTTTCCTAGCTTCTAACTTGTTAACTAGTGTAACTTAATCAAGTTAGCTTTAGTCTGTTTCTTATATTAGAAACTGTCTTATGATGTCTTTTTAAATAATCTACAAGAGTGCTGTGAGCATTAATAAGAAAATAGCTATGAAGCTTCTTATATATGGAAAAGGAAAATTTTGAGCTAAGATTCAATATGCCCAAAGAAATAATTTTCCATATTAAACCTTTGGGAAAATATACTGGCACCAATCCAGATGAATGACGAGTAAACTGAAAATCAGTCAAATAATAGCACAATAGCAACAGCAGGGAAAATGTGGGGGTTTTTTCTTCCCAAATAGTTCTGTAAAGAAAAAAAAAATTAACTTACAAGGACATTGACTAGCAAAAGATGATTTCAGTGTAGGATGCTGAACTGCAAATGTTTTGGGATGGCTGCTTTTCTGGCTTCGTTCCTTTTTCCAAGAGGGCAGGTGGGGATGGTGGGTTGCTTATGCAATAAAGCAATGCAACTGAAAAAAAGTAATGGCAAATCCTGACTATCAAAGTTCTAATGAAATCTCTGCTCAAATTCAAATGCAACATTCCCTCAAGAATTGTTTATTAGTGGTGGACTAGGACTAAGCAAAAGCACAAATTAAATACCATGTCAGAAAATATAATCAGAGCAAACAGAAAAAAAAAGGTGTAAAGTCTTGACATCCATAAACAACAATTAGAATGCATCACTGTCAGGCTGAGGTAGGAGTCCCAAGGCTCAACAGCTCTAAGAAATAAATCTCCAGTCTGTTTTGACATACTAAAACAGTCCAAAAAATATAAAGGAACCCACTTTTCAGTAAAATAAATTTGGTCAGATTCAGCTCTCTTAAAATATTTTTCAAATGACCCATTTAAATATTGTGGCACATTTTTGTATATCAATAAAAAAGAGAGAAATGATGTAAAACCATACCTGCTATATTTAGGATATTATTGCCAGCAGCTTTTATTTTCTGAGAATAAGTTGGGATTTTTTTAGTTGTTTCTTGATCACTAGATCCATATATATATATATGAAGTTAGTTGTTACTATTTTTCACTTTAGTTCCACTTAGAAGCCAAGTCCTAACACACCTCTATAATGTTCACACCCTGAAAAAACATAAGCTTTCTTCCTTTTTATGTCACCCTTCTTGAAACTTTCATAAATGGGACACCAAATTTGAAAAGATTTCTGCTGTTTTGGTGTCTTCTTTCATTTGTTTCTTTTGGCTACATTGGTTATTTCCATTTCTGGCACTTTCAAATGATTTAATTTCTTATTTTATAGAACATTTCCTATTAATGTCCTTTCTAAATATGCCTGGCACATGGTAAATTTTGACTCTGTATTCTGGAGGAATACCAAAGTTTTGGACTCTGTCATCTCCAGAGGACATACAAGTTGTTGACCTTGCCATTTGATGAAAGACAATGTTCTGATTTTCTTAATTTCCTTGAATATGTGCCATGGAAGCCTACCATTATTACCTTCATCTACAGTATTTCAGAAAAGTGAGAAATTTGGTAATGTTTAAAAATGAGCATTGAATGATTCAAGGACATTTCTATTCAATACATTATAGAATGCTTTTTTATTATAACACTAGAGGCCCAGTGCATGAAATTTGTACACTCAGAGGGGGAGTTCCTCAGCCTGGCCTGCACCCTCTTGCAGTCTGGGAGCCCTTGGGGGATGTCTGACTGTTTGCTTAGGCCTGCTTCCTGCAGGGAGTGGGCCTAAGCCAGCAGTCGGACATCCATAGTGCTGCTGAAGGCGGGAGAGAGGCTCCCACCAACACCACTGTACTGGCAGCCATCAGCCTGGCTTGTGGCTGAGCAGAGCTCAGGTAACATATTAAAGCCTGGGTTACTTTAATCTAAAGAAAATTGTAAGAACATTTTTCTAGGAATCTTTGAGGTGGTGGTGATAACTGGTAAGACCCTAGTTATAGCTTTTAAGGCCAGATGCTGAAGAAGGCATGCACTTTGAAAATTTATATCTGAGTTGATTTGCATATTAGCCTTTTATTATATAGGATAGTCCCATCTGCTTTATCAATAAACTCAGAGATTATGAGGAATACCAAAGTTTTGGACTCTGTCATCTCCAGAAGGACATAAAAATTGTTGACCTTGCCATTTGATGGAAGACAATACCTTTCACCTTAGTATTCAAAGCCTGATGTGTAATTAATAGATATTCAATAAAGATTTCAAATGAACTGCACTTTATGCTTCAGAAGATTATTTGCAGTCAGGCTACCTTAACTAAACTTCCTATGTTCTTGAAATCATAGCGTTCTCAGAGTCTGAAAGAAAAGGTAATTTTCTATTCATAGGAAAGAGAGTGAAACATGCTAATTTCTTTTTAATATTGACGCTTCCAATGTGCAGTTACCAAATCAACAATTGGGATGGCATGGAAGAGGGAGTGGTACTGGTTTGTTATACTTTTGAAGAGTTTATGTCTATGTGGTATAAGATGCAACATGGTGCCATAGCTGGTTTGGCTCAGAGGATAGAGTACAGGCCTGCGGACTCAAGGGTCCTGGGTTCTATTCCCAGTCAGGGCATATGCCTGGGCTGCGGGCTCAGTTCCCAGTAGGGGCATGCAGGAGACAGCCAATCAATGATTCCCTCTTATCATTGATGTTTCTATCTCTCTCTCCCTCTCCCTTCCTTTCTGAATTCAATAAAGATATGTTTAAAAAATATGCAACATGGCTCTCTAGAAACTCTTCAGAATTAAAGTTGACTTTTTCCAGAAAAGCTCTGAATGCAAATACATAATTTATAGTCAGTGGGAAAGAAGGAAAATGTTTGGTTAAAAAAAAAAAAAGTACAGCAAGTTCTCAAATAATGAATGTCATTTTGTTCAATGTTGTAATGTTAATGAAAAAAAAATGAATTCCTTGGGTGTGGCCACTGTCACTGTGGTTTACACATTCTCCTCATGTCTGCGTGGGTTTCTTTGGGAATCTGGTGTCCTTCCACACCCCAAAGATTGCATGAGGTGAGTTGTGTATCTGAATTGTCCCAGAATGAGTGATTGTAAGTGTATGTAATTTTCCTGCAATGGAAGGGTGTCCTCTCCAGGGTGGGTCACCCTTGCTCCCTGAACTGTAATAAGCTCCAGCCACCAGCCACCCTGAATAAGTGGGTTGAAAAATAATTATCTTGTTTTTACTAATCTTTCTTAAATGTATGTATAGGTTACATTTATTTCAATGTTTGATATTAGAAGTGTTTGAGATCTTTATTTAGAAGTTTGGTGATGTTTTTGTGACCTAAGAACTTAACTCTTGTTCATATATTTTTTAGCCTATGGTAAAGTTGGTTTTGTTCTATGCCATTTCACTTGAAGCCACAGTTTCCAAGAACCTATCAATGATGTTAAGTGAGGACTTACTGTAATTACTTGAAGTGGATAATGATTTGAATGAGGGGAAAAAGCTACTTGAGAGTTATGTGTAATTTATAAATCATATGCATGGCTATGCTAAAATGTCATTTGTTTCTCCTTTATCCATTTTCTCCTCTAGGACAATCCATTCTTGCCATTTCTCTTAATAAATGATAAAAGCTGAATCTGTAATAAATTGGAGATACCTTATATAATGTCTAAAAAGAGACCCCAAAATAATTACCTTTTGATTTGAAATCTACTTGATCACCAGTTTTTGCCAGTCCTTTATTACTATGGAAATAATAAATGAAATTATATCTTTGTAGGGTTTATAATATGTTTACTAAATTTAAATTCTTTTATAGCAAGACATCTCCCCTTTAGAAATTTCTTTTACAAAATTCTACAGCTAATTTACAAATATTTATTCACAGATTATAAGTTCTTGTCATATGTAACTTCCAGTTTAAATGTTAGTGCTAACTTAAAAACATTCTATCAATGCTATAGCTCTTTGGATTCGCAAGGCATAACTGGTCAACTGACCAGCACAAGTCTGACTATTCACCATATTTTGGACTAGAGAGTGACATTTCCTATACTTTTGACTAGAAGTCTTCTTTAAGTATATATGGACGGGTAAGAATGGGAGATCAGGCTCCCAAGACCACTGCCCCCTCATGGAGATGCCTTGCCATTTGCCATATAGGAGAGATTGTCAAGAAGTCAGAGTGCCTATTAATAAGACTCTTCTCCCTTCAAGGTTCAGGAAACTCACATCTCTTGAAACACAGAGAAATGAGAGAAGTCATCATTACATGGCCTATTTTTATTTTTTTTCCTCATTGTTCTGAGCTCTTGGATCTTATAGTTTTGGTTTTCTGCATATTCTTTCACAGATAAAGATGATAAAAATTTAAAGAGTAGCTTTAGCTATACGAAGAAAAATGCCTAAGAACTTTTACTCTGTGAAAAATATGTTGGTTAGAGCTCGTACCTTGTACATTTTTTACAATAGAATATTGTTACTATAGGGAATTACAAATAGAATACAAATAATATAAGTTAGAGTTCAACATTTCCAACAATGAATATTCTAAGAAAAGTAAATTAGCAGTAACTCAGGTACATGTATATATATACTATATCCATATGAATAGTTATTGGGTGGTGGAGATTGAGTTACTTTATGTATAATTTATCACACAAATGTGATCTTAGTTATAACTAATCACATCTTGTCAGATCAACTTTCTTTTCTCTAAAAACAACATATGCCATTCTGGTGACAAAATAATCTTATGGCTATAATAAAGCTAGGTTTTCAAGTAATTAAGTTTCTAAAAATACCTGTTTTCTATAGATAAAAATGATAAAATTAGTGCCCCTAAGTTCTTGAGCTTTTTTGTACATGTTACAAATAAAGCTACAAATAACAGCTATATATACTTTAGTTCCTTCCCCCCTGTTTCTTTCTCTCTTTTTATTTGTTTTTCCAAAAATATATTCAGTGATACACTCCAGAATATATATTTTTAATATTCTCTCCAGGGCCATTATGAGGAACTTTGTTTAAATAATGTTATTCCCCACTTATTGTGGGGCTGGAGAGCAGAAGATGCTCTGGCAAGTAAGACAAAAAATAATCCTGATGTTTGTAATGCTCAGCTCTACAGAGGTTGTTGTTGAATTTAATGTTTAACAACGTGATGAAAATAGAAAACTAAAAGATAACAGGAAGTATAAGCACAAATGAATTTATTTTTACATAAGAGTTTCTAGCTTTTGAAATAATTAGAAATAAACAAAAAAAGAAACAATCCCATAACATTCTTCTACTCATCATCCTTTGATAGACTAGAGTAGAAAACAAATATATAGTCTATATACTATGTTTTTTGTCTAAGTAGTTTATTCTACCAATGAAGAAGAGAAAATAGTCCTGTGACAGAAAAGCACTATTCTAGGCATTTTGTAAACATCTTAGTTAATCCTCATAAAACTCAGGGAGACTGAGTTTGCCATACCCATTTTACAGCTGAGGCAGTGAATGCTCAGTAAAGTTAACTGACCTAAATCATAGAATTATTAAATAGTGAAGCAAGAATTTCACCCCAAGTCATCTGGTTGCAAATTTCATGCTTTTTAAAATTCCCATTGATCTAATTTTATCTTCCTTTCACATTTACAATACAGCAAAGATTTCAAAAACTTTGTAATTAATTTTCTATATGATTCAGTGGAGCTTCTACAGTCAGTGAGCTCCCCATCATTGAGTATATTCAAGCATTGAGTGTTATTCTGATAAGGAGTTCAGCTTGATTGGGAATGGTTAAACCATAAGAATATTAAGGTCCCTTTAAACCCTGAAATTCTGTGACTAAGCAACAATACTATGCACATTACAGATATAGCAGGAATTCTCAGAAATGACATGATCCCTAGGCACGTAACTAAGGACCATTTTCTCAAGAAGACTTTATCTGGGTAGGCATTACTCAATTTGAGTCAGATTGGGGAAATACAAGCTTCAATTTTGAAATGAAAAAGAAGATAGCCAATCACAGACAAATAACACTGGCTCACATAGATGTTATGCTTTCCTCTGACTTTACCCTTTGAGCCTCAGAAAAAGATAAATTTTATTTTTGATATAGTGATTGTGATACAGTCACACCATAACTCAGATATTCATATTATGCCTTTTCTGCCTTGCTTTGTGCTCCTGATTTTGACCACGTTTTGAATTTACAAAAGTAACCACCGAAACAAAAAGGAAAGGGCTTTAACTGAGACCAATTTTGAAGGAAAAGTTTAAGTTTAAATTTCTAAGGAAAAATAATACTCTAATAAAAGCATAAAAGCATTGGGAAAAATGACCCTCAATATTTTTGCAAAATGAAAACATGTTTTTCTGGCTGGTGACGGTATTCTGGTTCCCAGATAGAATTGAGCATGGTAAAAATGGAAGGATTCTCATCAACGTTCTGTCTTTCTGACAAAGCTCTGGTTGGTGTTATGGAACTTGTACAGCCCATGGGAATAATTCTCACAGTAGATTGTCTGGCTATTAACTCCCTATTTTTTACTTCACGATATTTATTATCTGTTTGTTGTCTGAGGGCAGTTGTGCTTGTTTCTAGGTCTTAATTTCTGATGTTAGAAAGATGAGATTTCTTCAAGTTAGAAAATACTCAGAAAGAAATGGGTAAACAGAACAGATACTATTATGTCTGCATCTGTGGCTAAGAAAAATGATATTCTAACGAATACAAAGTGGTACTAGTGAGCCATATAAACAAGTACTCACTAAGCTAAAATTACAAAGATCTTTCAAATTAGCATATTCGTTTTTATTAATCCTCCAGAAAGAATTTGTGAATGGAATATCCTGTGAAAAATCAACCAATGCCTGGAGTACTCAGACCTTAATACATTAACAGCTGACCTCTTAGGTTCTGAAAAACAAAACAATCAAACAAACAAAAAACCAGGTTACCAGATACAATATTAACTCTGGAATAACTGTAGGGATGAATCTTAATGCTTTATTTTTTAATTTTTTAATATATTTTTATTGATTTCACAGAGGAAGGGAGAGGGAGAGATAGAAACATCAATGACGAGAGACAAACATTGATAGTCTGCCCCATCCTTGGGATCAGAGATGGAGCCTACATTCCAGGCATATGCCTTGACCAGGAATCAAACTGCAACCTTCTGGTTCCTAGGTCGACGTTCAACCACTGAGCTACACAAGCTGGGCTTCATGGCTGCATTTGGCAGTAGCAAAGGAGACACTTGAGATATCATTACAGGTTCAGAACCAACTCAGGTATAAAAATTGAAAGAGCAGGGTGAATGGAATAAGCCCACTATTGGGGAAGGGTAAAATCAGCTGACTTAAGAGACCCTGTAGTGCCTGTAGTGCACAACTTATGTTCAGGTCCTTTATTGGTTTATTCTTTAAGCTTGGTTTATCTATTCAGCTTTCAAAATTAAAAGTGCTTTGAATCCTCTGTGGGCAAGGAATAGTACAGTTTCAGGAAAATCTCAAAAACCTGGGGTCAAATCTTGACTGTCACTTACTCACTGTGTGAACTTGGGCAAATCACTTAACTTCCCTGAACTTTGTTTTTTTAAGAAGAATCTCACTCTTTTAGTATTGTTCATAGAACAAAATGATGTTTTGGGACAACATGACTAAGAAGAAGCGGCACTCAATAGATAGTAGCGACTACGGTATGAATTAGATTATGATCTGAAAGCTACTTTTCAGCTTCTAAGTTCCATAAAATTTGCAAAAAAAAATGAGCAATTAGTACAAGGGTTCTGAAAGTATATCTGAAAAAGGATTACATTGTCAAATAAGTATGAGAAATTGGACATGCTCTACCTAGCCCTTTTCCCTTCTAAGTCAGAATTCATTTTCAATACAATTGAATTCCCAAAATTAAAAAAAAATGCTTAGCTTTATCAGGGTCTCCTAAATTCATTTGATCATAGAAACATCTTTGAAGAAGATATATTAACATCCTAAGAGCTTGTTTTGTATTCCACTTAGAGATATGCCAAGTTTGTAATTATTTTAAATTTCAGAGTATAAATAAATTTTTGAATTAAGATACACTGAATAATCTGTGATACCTGGATACCAATATTAAGGCTAATTTGATTTTAAGCAGCAGCAGGATAAGGTAGAGTAAATGAAAAATACAATGAAAGTGAAAGACCACTGACTAGGGCCACATTTTGTCGGAGTTATTTTTTGTTGTTAGTGTTTGATTTACTAGAGCTGCCTTTGGAATTAAGGCTGTCCAGAAGCTTGGTGAAATTCCTGGTGCAGTTCTTTATTTGCCCTGAAGGAGAGAGACACAGGGCATCAGCATAGTACTGTGGTTCCAGGTCTACTCCTTTCAAAGCCAAGGTTAAGGGCAGTGGAACAGGCAGAAAAACTGAAGCTATTACAAATCTGGCTCACCATATTTGCATCCATGCATTTTAGAACACCAACTTTGTTTTCCTTTTGATCTCCATAAATAGTGCTGAAGTTTTCTTAACACTTCTATTTATTTATATATTTACCTTCCTTTTCTTAAGCTAGCAATTTCCCTAAGTTTACTGTTGTCCTATGGATATCACGTGTAGCTCTAAGATAGAAAGGAGACTGCAGGACTAAAGGGTTGGTTTTTTAAAAATTACTCTGAATGCAAAAGAAACAAAAGGCATGGAAGCTGTTACTTCTATATTATTCTTTGAGTGCCCACTTTATCACATTTAAGCAGCAAATTAAAGCATTCATTTTAATGATTCAATATTAATCAGGTTATTAGCACTATTATTAACTTTAATGTATTGATATTCTAGGTGTACTTTTTTCAGATTTTTGTCTCCAGATCCATATGGAGAACATTCCACAGTTATTGCAATCAAATATAGTCAACTCTCAAAAGTTTTTAAAGTTGATAAACATTTAAATCATCTGATATTTACTGTCCAAACCTGGCCTTTTCAGCTATGATATAGTTGGAATGTGCATTATAGTTTCAGGTAAAAAATGTTTGGCTCATCCTATTGAATCTTGTTAACATTTATACTAAAGGACAAACAATTCACCTATCCTAATAAAATATATTGTAGCTTCCTGAAACCTTTGCATTTAGAATGAATGCCAACTTGTTTTGGTATCCATTACCATTTTCACATTTCATTGTACAATATAGTACAAATGTGAGTTCTTAATTAGCAGGGTCTGTATTATTCAAATGTACAACAGTAAAGGGATTTTTCAATGTACTGCAGCTGTTACCTATGAAGGAAGCATATTTCATCTTACCAAGAGGAGTTGCACAATTACATATGTTGTTATGGACATATTCTTTCATGTTTCCTTAAGCAATGTTATTTCATAATGGGTTCCTCATTAAATATAGAAAATTTTACCATTGCTCCCCACTCAATTTCTGCCTCTAGGTTGATTTTAAAAGAGAAAGATGAAAATTTTAAGAGCAATGAGAGTGGAGGTGAAGAAAGGGTTCTTTATAAAAGATACAATATTCACCAAGGTCACAAAGAAATATGCCTATATACACATATCTATTTAAATATTGATTTAAATAATGTATGTGCATCTCTGTATTAATACTGTGTCCAGAAAACATTTGCAAGATTATAACCTAAAGGCAGCCTCATGAAATGACAAAAATTAAAAAAAAATAACTATATGAATAGATAATACAAATGATATAGAAGGTAAGGCAGTATTCACAAATAATGTAATAAATCCTTTGCTCATTGGATTTTTTTGCCTCAATTTGAGGCCTTTAAACATCAACCAATTATGGTAAATGTTTAACTGTAGGAGTTCAGGCAGACAGCCAAATTCTGGTTTCAAAGCTCTTGCTAGTTTTAGCTTAAAAGAGTTTTTCATTTCTAAGTAAAAGCATTTCTGGGTACTGGCTATCCCTGTAGTAGATAGAGCTGCTGGAATTTGAATAAGTGGATTAGATCCTTAATAAATGGGCCCTGCAGTACTACCTGAAATGTGTGAAAGAATGGACTACTAGGAGTCCTTGGGAAATACTTCCCACTTATAACTTAGCTCTATTTACCTAAAGCCAGTTTATTCCCACAGACACAAAGTAAAGAAAAAGAGTTGTTTTTCTTTGACAAGCCTTACAAAACTGCAAGGTTAGGGGGGAAGGGAGCTAAAGGACAGATTCAGCCATTTCTTGTTAGGAAAACAAGGTATTTGAAATACAGACAAGATAGCCAACAGAGTTAGATTTGCTTTCTTATCAAACATAAGGACTCAATTACCAATCTGCACGAAACTGGTTTGAACATTAGCTCTTCCTGGGGATATTCCTACTCTCTGTTGGAAACACTAACAAATGGGTAGAAGAAAGGGGCCTGCCCTAGACTATCCACACGCGCGATTTGCGGACTCTGGATGGATGTTTGAGATGCAACTGCAAGAGTCTCTTTAGTACAGACATGACAGTGAAGGGGCTACTGAAGTGACTTTTCTTAGACCATTTTGTCTCCTTTCCTGTCTCTCGGAGGTATCCCGAGGGTCTCTTCACAAACCCTTCTGCACAGCCCCAAAGCTTTAAACCTTGCTTCCTTTCCCCTAAAGTCTCCCATTCACCACCACCCTCCCTAACCAAAGTCTCCTCCTGGTCACCACCAAAGCCCGGAGAAGTGGAACGCACACAATGCCTCCCTTATAGGGCTTGAGCTAGGGACTGGGCATGCTCAGTAGCCAAAGCAGATTTTTTTTCTTCTTCTTCTTCTTTTGGTAGCAAGTGCGGCATCTCTCCCAGTCCCATACCTCTCTTTCCTCTACCTCTATCCCCCTCTCCCCACCCCCAGCTCCTTAATCACCCTGCTTAACCTGTTCGACACCAAAGGCTCGCAGAGTTCTGAGGTACAGAGAATTAACCGACTCCTAAATCCAGGAAATAGTCTCACTTTGGGCTAAAGCTTCACACTTTTGCCTTAAAGCCCCCAGCCCCTTAGGCGCAGACAGGTAGGGGGAGTGCAAATACTACTGGATCCCGGGAAACTGGCCACAAAGAAGACTCCATCCAGGATCGCCCGCTACTGAAGAAGTACTCCCGGAGCCCTCTGTTCTGCCTGGTGACAATTAGCCAAAGGTACCGTACCCCGTGATACAAAGCCCAAGTGCAATTGTTGCCTTTGAATGTCATTGTTGTTGACTCACCCCCCCTGGATCCTGGAATTATTCAGTTTCTCGGAGACTCGACGCCCCTGTCTACCTCCCTTGACCCATCTTCCCCCTGGCTCTTCGATGTTTCTTTGGCTTTGCTGGGGTTCTTGGTTGCTCTCTCAAAGGAACGCCCGCTGGTTGTGTGTGTGCGTGCGTGTGTGTGTGTGTGTGTGGGCGCGCGCGCCTTGTTCTTAGGGGACTGGGGGAGGAGAAAGGACTCGAGTGTGCGTGTATGTGGTGGGGGGATGGAGGTTGGCGCCCTCGCATTAGGGAACCAGTGTCTCTTTGCGAGAGAAAAGGGGTCGCTCCTCCCCAGGGGATGTTTTAGGCATAAAGAGGGGGCGGATGCCAGGAGGAAAGTGTGCTCTTTCCTGGCGTGTGGGTAGAAATCAAGTGGGGGTGTCTAGGTGGGGGACGGAGGAGCTCAGTGCGGGGGTC
>NW_006298166.1:64117-91260 GCF_000327345.1 Myotis davidii | reverse complement strand
CGGAGCTGGGATCACGTAGTGACCATCGCTGAAACTGTAGCGCGGATCGCGGCTCCCCAGGCCCTACAAGAGCCACCAGGCTCCGGAGGTGGGTGAATTTCCAGCGGGGGCTGAGATAACTGCACCAACACGCGCTGCCTCTTCCCCGCTTTGCTCGCTAGTGCCTGTGAGTGTGTGTGTGAGTGTGTGTGTGCGCGCGCGCACGCGCGCGCTCTTGCGCGGAGGGGGGCCGGTAGCTTATTATTTTTAGTTTGGGTCGTGTTGGTTTGGGGCCGGCTGAGTGGCCAAAGCGGCCGTAGTGGCTACTCCGCCGCCGCTCCCTCTTGCCTGTCCACGGAGTGGTCACAAGTCCCTGAGGGCCGAAGGAATCCGATGTCCTTAGCTTCGCTGTCCCCAGGGAGCCTGGGGCGGCGGGGAAAGTATCCTAGTCTAGGGACGGTGAGCTGGGCTTTGTCTTCTGTGCCCCGTCGCAGGTATTCTAGGCGAACGTGAACCTGGGGCTCCGGGCAGTGGCCCGGGAGCTGGTGGAAGACAGCTGGCACCCTGCAAGAAAGGGGATACGAGAGAAGCCGGTGGGTAACTCTAAAAGCCCTGCAAAGCTGGGCAAGTGCTGGCAGCGCGACTTTACAAGATGCCCAAATGTTGAGCTGATTTCTGGCTTGGTGAGAGCAGCATTTTGTGGCTGGGCCTGGCGCGGGGGGGGGGGGGGGGGGCGCGTGATAACAGGCATGGGGGATCCTGGACCGCCGCTCTTGGCCAAGGAAGGACAGGGTCACTCTGCCTGTGACAAATGGGCCAGTGACACCCCAGTGGCTATTGCCCTCGTGGCCCGAGCTAGTCATCTCTTCTCCAACCACTGCACGCACGCCCGGGTCTAGAGAGGCCAATGGAAACTCCAGCAGTTGCCCCCTATGGGAGGAGAGCGCTAGAAGAAATGTGTGCGCAGATGGGCTGAAGCCCCCTCGACATCCCCAGCGGTACTCGCCTCCGCTGCCTGACCCTAGAGGCCGCAGCTCGGGCGGGACCCGGGAGGGGGCTGGTGCCGGCTCCGGGCAACGGGATGCGGCAAAACATTGCGGTAAGCGCTATCGCCAATGGCCCCTCCAGGCGCATCGCTGCCGGCTCGAGGTGAGGTAGCGAACAGTGGGCTGCAGTGACCGCGTTCCCCAGCGGAGCACCCCCTCTGCCTTAGGCGGCAGACGGAGGTTTCCCGTGCCAGCTCCAGGGGTGCCACCTCGGCCCACCCTCCTGGGTCGTTTGTTCCCCACAGGCCAGCTCCCTCCACAGGAGCGCGCGGAGCGCCAGGCGCAGCACTGTGGTAGATACTGGATTTGTGGTAAGGCTAGTTTTATGCAGTCCTGGCCAGCCTTGGAAGCCTAAGGTGGGGGGCGGAGGGGGGAGAACTGGGCAGCTCTTGGCAGCCCCAGAGATGACTTTGGTACCCAACTCATACTTTGTGTTTTCTTTTTCCGTTGCCTCCCCTCTTCACTCCCCCTCCCTATTTTTTTTAAGTGGGCATGTTTTAGTGGTACCATGTGAATGTGACGTTTCTTTCCTTTACATGCAATTCCCCCTTCCCCTCTGGCTCCCTCCCTTCTCCTCTTTCCACTTCTCCGTGGTCCCTTGCTGGCTTCTCCAGCTGCTTTGGCTTCCTCCGTTTCACAGACCTGCATTTGGGAAGTTCCTAGCTAGTCCTTGTACCTTTCAACCCCACCCCCCCCCCTTACTTAAAGTAGAAATTAGGAGCAGGAGGGTAGCTCCTAATGCAATTTCAGATCAGTTGATGCTGCTTGTTATTATTTGTGTACTGAATTCAGGTTATTCTTTTTGTTGTTGTTGTTTTGTTTTTAATTTGGTTACTTTTGGGGTTTTTTTTTAGGGGGGGTTAGGGGGCTTATAACAAGAAATGACTCAACCGAACCTGGTTGGCTGTTGAAAACCACATCTATAGCAAAGCAAAAAGATCAAGTGAAAATTTGCTTTTACAATGCAAGTTGGTTTGAATGATGTCATACATAAGAATTATGACTTCTTTCTGCACTATCAATCAAGCTGTCATGGTGAATGGGGGAATGCATTTCCATACGTCAGCCAATGAGCATCTAGGCAGTGCTGCCTGTATGCTGAACCAAACTACTTAAAATGCAAATCTTTCTGAGTCGTGTCTATTGGGTTGTCTACCTTGAGACATGTTCATTTTACCACTAGCTAATTCCTCGTGGGCAAAAGACACAAAGGCATTTCTGTGTGACACTTCTGGCTTTGTATCATTCCTTCATTGTGTGTTCCTGGGTAATTTAATTAATATTTGGTGATAACCATATTGAAATTGCAGCCAGCTTTCCATTCAAGATGGAAAAGACTTACGTGGCTAAAATGGCATCAATAAAACAAGAATTCTTGTTGTCCCTTTTAATCTTTTCCATGAAGCATTTGCATATTTTTGTGTATGCATGTGGTGTTTAAGGAATTGGCTAAAACAGGTTAATTTGCTAGGCATTAAACTCCACTAAATTGATTTTTGATTTGTTTATAGACAGAGGCATGGGGTACTAATATTTGGAAGGTGGTGTTTGGGAAATGATGATTTTAGGACAAACATTTGCTGTAATAAATGTATTTGGGGCTGTAGCTATAGCCACTCAACAATCGTAGTGTGTTACATCTTCCTCAGCAGTGGCAATCTGTGATCAAAGTGAAAGAGATAAGCATTTGAGCCAAGTGCCTGTCAGACCTGGGTTCAAAATGGCACATGAAGGAATGGAAGAGGGCCAAGTAGGCAGGACAACCAGTTCTTGGGGGGAGGGAAAGCTGTCTGGACATCAGCTAGACAGTGCAGGAGCTAGTATGTTTCTCTCCTGTTTTCAGGGACTCAAAGAGTAAAGGTATTTTTTCCCTGTTTGGAAGATCACTGGTAGGAAACTAGATACTGTTTATTTATCGGAATAGAATCTAAAACTTGGCCTTCCCTACTCAGTTCTTTTCTAAAACCTCACAGGGTCATCTGTGCGTTTTTTAAGGCAGCAGTGTACAGGAATGAACTGATTTATGGCAATGTGCTTCCCAATGGGCTGAAGTTCAGGCAGATCTCTTCCCAGGGCTCCTTCCTCCCTGGCCTTTTGACTTTCCCCTTTACAGCAACCCAATTATCCCATTGGCATCCTCTGTTGAACTCAGGGATCTAATATTTTCTCTGCTCAGCCTCTTATCCAGCTGAAGCCTAGAGAGTAGACATTTACAAGCTGAAATGCCTTTGTGATGCTAACTACATGGCTGACATGACTGGGTTGGATCAGTCATTAGAGTTGCAAATAGAAAGCTTAAGGTCTGTGTTTGTTCAAGGGCACAGTTTGGTGGTCCAAGTAGAGAAAATATTTCAGATTTTTAAGGTTTAAGTATGATCAACAGTCTTTTGCTGTTGTTTGTCATGTCTTCTGCACATGTAAATGTTGTATAAACTACAGGTATGGAAATAAAATGTATGGCATTTTTGGTGGTTAGTGTTCGACTAAGTGAGAATACTCAGAGCTTTTGGTACCTTAAAAATTCAAAACTAATAACTATAGTCACGTGTTTGCTATCACACGCCACATTTTCAGTAACTGTATTTATAAATGCAAGTAATTTTTCTAGTAATAATCGTTGAAAAAATGTTTTCTTCTTATTTTTTAGGTTATTTCTCTTTATTCAGAAGCATAAAATTGCATGTTGATTGCAAGAAGATGTTTCTTTGGCTCTTTCTGATTTTGTCAGCCCTGATTTCTTCGACAAATGCAGATTCTGACATATCAGTGGAAATTTGCAATGTGTGCTCCTGTGTGTCAGTGGAGAATGTGCTCTATGTCAACTGTGAGAAGGTTTCAGTCTACCGACCAAACCAGCTGAAACCGCCTTGGTCAAATTTTTATCACCTCAATTTCCAAAACAATTTTTTAAATATCCTCTATCCAAATACATTCTTGAATTTTTCACACGCAGTATCCCTGCAGCTGGGAAATAATAAACTGCAGAACATTGAGGGAGGAGCCTTTCTTGGGCTCAGTGCATTAAAGCAGTTGCACTTGAACAACAATGAATTAAAGATTCTCCGAGCTGACACTTTCCTTGGCATAGAGAACTTGGAGTATCTCCAGGCTGACTACAATTTAATCAAGTATATTGAACGAGGAGCCTTCAATAAGCTTCACAAACTGAAAGTTCTCATTCTTAATGACAATCTGATTTCATTCCTTCCTGATAATATTTTTCGATTCGCATCTTTGACCCATCTGGACATACGAGGAAACAGAATCCAGAAGCTCCCCTATATCGGAGTTCTGGAACACATAGGCCGCGTTGTCGAATTGCAACTGGAAGATAACCCTTGGAACTGTAGCTGTGATTTGTTGCCTTTAAAAGCTTGGCTGGAGAATATGCCATATAACATTTACATAGGAGAAGCTATCTGTGAAACTCCCAGTGACTTATATGGAAGGCTTTTAAAAGAAACCAACAAGCAAGAATTATGCCCCATGGGCACAGGCAGTGATTTTGATGTACGGATCCTGCCTCCATCTCAGCTGGAAACCGGCTATACCACACCCAATGGCCACACTACTCAAACATCCTTCCACAGATTAGTGACCAAACCACCGAAAACTACAAATCCTTCCAAGATCTCCGGAATCGTGGCAGGCAAAGCCCTCTCCAACCGCAATCTTAGTCAGATTGTGTCTTACCAAACAAGGGTGCCTCCTCTTACACCTTGTCCAGCGCCTTGCTTTTGCAAAACACATCCTTCGGATTTTGGACTGAGTGTCAACTGCCAAGAGAAAAATATCCAGTCCATGTCTGAACTGATACCGAAACCTTTAAATGCCAAGAAGTTGCATGTCAATGGCAACAGCATCAAAGATGTGGACATCTCGGACTTTGCTGAGTTTGAGGGCCTGGATTTGCTCCATTTAGGCAGTAATCAGATTACAGTGATAAAGGGAGATGTATTCCATAATCTCACTAATTTACGCAGGCTGTATCTCAACGGCAACCAGATTGAAAGACTCTATCCTGAAATATTTTCAGGCCTTCATAACCTGCAGTATCTGTACTTGGAATACAATTTGATTAAAGAAATCTTAGCGGGCACCTTTGACTCGCTGCCAAATTTGCAGCTACTATACTTAAACAACAATCTCTTAAAGAGCTTGCCCGTTTACATTTTTTCTGGAGCACCCCTTGCGAGACTGAACCTGAGGAACAACAAATTCATGTACCTACCTGTCAGCGGGGTTCTCGATCAGCTGCAGTCTCTGACACAGATTGACTTGGAGGGCAACCCATGGGACTGCACTTGTGACTTGGTGGCATTAAAGCTGTGGCTGGAGAAGTTGAATGATGGGATTGTTGTGAAAGAACTAAAATGTGAAACACCTGTTCAGTTTGCCAACATTGAACTGAAGTCCCTCAAAAATGAAATCTTATGTCCCAAACTCTTAAACAAGCCATCTGCACCATTCACGAGCCCTGCACCTGCCATTACCTTTACCACCCCGCTGGGACCCATTCGGAGTCCTCCTGGAGGTCCAGTGCCTCTGTCGATTTTAATCTTAAGTATCTTAGTGGTCCTCATTTTAACTGTGTTCGTTGCTTTTTGCCTTCTTGTTTTTGTGCTGCGACGAAACAAGAAACCCACGGTGAAACACGAGGGCCTGGGGAATGCAGAGTGTGGTTCCATGCAGCTGCAGCTGAGGAAGCATGACCACAAAACCAATAAAAAAGATGGACTGAGCACAGAAGCTTTCATTCCACAAACCATAGAACAGATGAGCAAGAGCCACACCTGTGGCTTGAAAGAGTCAGAAACTGGCTTCATGTTTTCAGATCCCCCAGGACAGAAAGTCATCATGAGAAATGTTGCCGACAAGGAGAAAGATTTGTTACATGTGGATAGCAGGAAGAGATTGAGCACAATTGATGAGCTGGATGAATTATTCCCGAGCAGGGATTCCAATGTGTTTATTCAGAATTTTCTCGAAAGCAAAAAGGAGTACAACAGCATAGGTGTCAGTGGCTTTGAGATCCGTTATCCAGAAAAACAAGACAAGAAAAACAAGAAGTCATTGATAGGCGGCAACCACAGTAAAATTGTGGTGGAGCAAAGGAAGAGCAGCGAGTATTTCGAACTGAAGGCAAAACTCCAGAGTTCCCCCGACTACCTACAAGTCCTTGAGGAGCAGACAGCTTTGAACAAGATCTAGGTCACACAATTTTATTTCATGCAGAGGACATTTATTTAATGATGAAAGTGCCTTTTGTTGATTTCTAACTTCCAAATACTATATTATCAATAGGCATAGAGGCAGGTGTTTCCAAGGGTGTCTCATTAACTGTAGCTGCAAAGATGTGTCCAGTAGAAGAGAATCTCCAATAGATTTTACGCCATAAAACCTATACTGTGGAGTCCTGTGGGGATACTGCAAACTCTATTGCCAAAGGGATGCTTTATATACATAATACACTGAATTTAACCTCAAGAGGCAAATCTGTTTTGTACCCCAATGCAAAACCTTCCTCTCTTTGTGCTTTGTAAAGCAAAGTCAAGAAAACTGGTACCAGTGTTCACACTTCAACTGGGTCCTTCATCTTGCACGTAGATTAAGTTGGCGGAACTGGAATACTCCTTCTGATTTGTGGCATTGTAACAACTCTCTGTAAAGATTATCTGAAAAGTAAAACAAAAAGCATGCAAAGAGAGAACATTCGATAGTATTTGTAAATCGATAACCTTTATGGCCTGCATCTTGAAACCACTGGATTTATAATGTTAAATTGTGCAAATATTTGTTTAAAATATACCATGCATTGCATAAGTATAAAATAAATTTGAACACTTTAAGCATTACCTGTCTATACATAAAACCTAAGAGAGAAAAAAAACCAATGTGAGTTACATAGCGTTTGTGGTGATCTTAAGAAATATGTGATGTTTATCAGAATTAAACATGGCTCAACTTAAACTAACATTAGAGTTTGTTCTCAGTTATGTGAAATACCCACAATCCTTAAAGGTTGTCCAAAATAAGCAAAGTGCTTACCGTGTGAGCGCACCCAAAGCTATTTTTGTAACATAATTCATATTTATGAAGTACTTTGTATACTAAATAGAAAAGTATGTACTCCTTAATATGTATTTAATATGCCTGTCTTGTTTTCCTGATCACAGGGAATTTATCAATAAGTATAAATTTAGACAGAGACAATATACCAAACTGAAACTGAAGCTTATGTGTACAGAAATATTCTGGACATTGTGATCAGGTATAATTTAAAAACAAAACAAAAGAAAAAAAACAAAAAGCAACAAAAATATTTAAAAAAAACAGTTCTGTGCTATTCTTGAGAATTTAGCATATTATCTCTTCAGATTTGTTACCGATTGTGCATTTTAAAATAGATCCCTTAGTTTTTTATAGTATCTTGTCTGGGCAGTTGTTATTCGCCATCAGTTGTCTTGCTTTTCAGGATTATATGAGCTTAATTCAAATAGTTTTAATGGCAAATATTTAAAAAAGTAATGAGTAAGGTTAATAGTTATATCTCATATGCATCAGTATTCCTGTTCTTTCATCATTCTGACTACTATCAGATAATCAAATAGAACAGTAAACATCATGGTATTCTTGGCTACCAAAGCCACACTGTAAAATGCTTTCATTGATCTCAGATGAGTTTACACTCTGCAACTACAAGTGATATGCCACTGTGTTTGCTTGTGCTGTTAACTGCTGAGTCAAACTTGGTCAAAGGAAGGAAATACTTGATAATGGGAGATATTTGAAGATTTTTAGGAGCTCCCGATTAGCAGTGACATCCTGAAACACATTGCCTTCTTGGTCTGCCTGTGTATGTATATTTTTTTGTGCTCCATCTCTTATAACTACTGTATTCATAAGTAAGATGACCAAGAAGGTAAACAACATATATATTCTTCATGAATTTCAAGTGGCAAATGTTTTAGTACAGCTTCTAAAATGATATTATGATTAAAGTTGTAACAGCAGTCCATTTATTGATTACTAATTTGAGGGCTTTCTATGTTTGTTCCAAGATAAACAAACAAACAGACAACTTGGCATTCTTGGACGCGCGCGCGCGCGCGCGCGCGCGCGCGTGTGTGTGTGTGTGTGTGTATGCATACATATCGATAATTGGAGATTTTTTTTAAATAGCAAAAAAAATAGTCTCCATATGTATGTGCTGGTGCTCTTAAAACTTTAATGTGTGGTTTTAATTTTCATGACAATGTCTGTGAAAACTTTATATGAATATTTAAAAAAATACAAATACTTTCTGACCTTGAAAGAAAGGACATGAAGATGTGTGCCCAACAGCTTGTTTTCATCTATAATTTCATAAGGACTTTAAATATACCATTACCATGCTTGCATGCATCCATGGGTTAAAGGGCTCCTAATGCATACTGACAGGATAAAGATGAAAAGGTTTATCCTGTCAATAAAATGTGGATGGATTGAAAAATCTTAAGTAGACACTTATGGGAGGAATCAAAAAGCTCCATCCATGATCTGGGGATCATAGGTCATTGGAATGATGCATTTTATTCAGTGTGGTGATGCTTTGAAGATGATTCAAGGTTTCTGCAATTGTCAATGGCAGGAGTACCTGCCACTATCTCAAAGCTTCCTGTAGCATATTGGCTATCTCAAACTCTTCTGCTGAAAGGTGTAAATGTTCAACTTTTTAAAAAGTAATTTAAATGTATGTGGTTATTTGGAGGATCTAATTGTAAGTGAATGACAGTAACAAATCCTTGGTTAAGGTTGATATATTCTCCTTAACTAAAGTCATTGTGCCTACATTACACAGTGTATACTATTTTGCACCTGTCTCTCATTAGTTCTACTTGTATATTTTATGATAATGTTGTTAGGCATAAGTTTTTAGTTGAGTACAAGAGCAGTTAAAATTCTGTATCTACATTTTCTTGACTTCAACTATAACCTTGATGTTAGTTTAACCCCTGCAGGAGTGATATATATGTCAATACAGCATTTTTGGTTTTGATTCAAATATAGAAAATCTAAGAAGTGTTCATTTCTAATGTGGTCTGACACATCGTGGGATTCTTGGCACTGTATCATGTGCTTGGACTCTATTAGAATAGTTGCAAAGTAAATTAGAGCATATAAATCAGTGAAGGGGTTGAGACAATATATTATGTTCATGTAATATAAAACAAGTTTTAAATTATTTTTTTATGAAATCAATAAAGATGATTCAATTCTTTAAAAGTAAATCTTTGTGTAATTTTATGAGAAAGCAGCTATTAAAATATAGTGATTGAAGTCTATAAGGCAATTTATATTCTATATTTAGTTTTCCATTCTGCATAATAAACTCAATAAATATATTAATTAGAAAATCATTTAAGACCAACATTCTTTTGTTGCTTTTAAAAACATTTCATTTCTTTAAGCCATAAGAATGCATAAATTATACAGGGCATGGCCTCATGAGTAATGTCAACAGGTATTGCTGAAATCAGAGAACACATCTAGAAATGTATGGCAGTAATATTAATCTATAATATCTTTTGCATGATTTGTACATTGACACTGTATGAAATGAGCACAGTGAGGTTTTTTGTTGTTGTTGTTGTTATTGTTGTCACATCCAAAGAGCTGGGGGAGAAAATATATTAAAATGTATTTATAATCACTATTTTGAAATAAAGTAAAGAAAACACATTGTATTGTTTTTACCCTGATTTGATTATTAGTAATCAAACAGAAAGGAACTGTTTTAATGACTTTTGTTTGCTTTTAATAACATCAAGGTATTAGAGAAAATTTACTAAATGCCATTTTTATGAAAGTATTAATAAAATTGTTTGCTACAATGGTATTTCTGAAGCCACAGTTTGTTAAATATATTTATCTTTCCATTATTTTTCAGAAGAAATAAAGCAGTAACCAAACTGATCTTTTCATCTAGATTTGAGGGTAAGACATAGAGCTTTAGAATACTGTTTGTATTCAACTTAATTGTTAAATCTATGTTAAGAGATGCTTTCTTTTCAAACATCTTTACAATCTGTGTTCCCTTCCACTGGCAGCCTCTTTGGAAAAGAGTAGGACAGTGCCAAGATCAACATGCTTTGATTCTTGCTCATTCTGATTAATCAGTTGGAATCTGACATAACTGCAGACAAGCAAATATAATATTGTCTTAATTATTGAGTGAAATACTTTTAGAAAAACTTTATGATCCCTATAATTCATGGCCAGCTTGACTGATTACTGGTTACCTACCTATTTAACAGGTGGATTGTGATTTGTGTTTTTCAAACATGACCAAAATCATTAGTCCATTATTTTACCAGGGTCATTATGATTGAGAAACAGGAGCCAACTGCATTATGGTTCCTTTGAGGGTAGCAAAGATTATAAACAGACTGTATTGACCAATAAAGTGGGTTATAGGCACATTTCCTTATAGAAAGAGATATAAAGAGAGAGGAAAACAGAGAGAGGTGATATAATTTAATATTGTTGTGGCTTTATGTCTGTACCTAGCTATGCTGAAAATGTAAACAGTATAGGCAGCTTATACAAATACTTTTGGACTAAAACTTTTATGTATCACAGGATATACATCACATGCTTGTATGACTTATTTTAGTTCTTTCTGAGTACTGAGCATTGGGGCTTTGGGTCCAGCCACTCAGTTATGTAGACAAGTGGCATCAAATGAATGTTTGGCTTCATTTCCAGTGCTCATTCAATTAGTAACTATGGTCAGATGGACTGGACTAAAATATCCTGTTTGTGGCTTCATTTACCGGGAATTACTGGCTACATATATCAAGTTCATCTGATAATTGTTAACCTTCAATTACAGATTTGCTGGAGATCTGTCCTCTGTTAAATTAAAAGCAAATGGGAGGTTAAATGAATTTTAATAGCTTATTTTGTATAAAACTGCCCTCAATCTATTTTCAAATTTCATTTTGTCTTAGTTTCCACTGTTTGATAAGATTGCATTTTAGAAGGGGAAATCAAGGAAAGCAAACTGAGTCGCCTGATATGAAACACTATGACTTTTTAATTTTAAAATGTTATTTTTAGACTGCTGTTCTTATGTCCACAGAGGGAAAATGAAGTGGGGCTCTGAGACAACTACTTCAATACTTTGAACCAAATAATTGCTTTTGAGAATAAAACAATTTCAATTTTTTATTAAATCATAATTACCAGATCCACTGGCTACAGAATCCAGAACCAGGAAAGAATTACTCAGCCCTCCACCTTAGTTTGCTTTTCTAGACACACTGGCTAAATAGAAATTTTGAGGATTTTAATAATACATCAAAAGTGAGAAATACTTGTTAAACTTAAAAAAACTCATGAACAAGGCCTTCAGAGAAATTACATGAATATGTAATGAAAAAAAATAAAATATCACTTTTAAACTAGTTATAGGAAGGAAATAGTCTTCTAAAACTCCTGAACAATGTATTTCTCTTAGTTGGCAACTCACAGAGACTAGATAATTTCTTATCTTGCTAGTTAACAGCCTAAGGAAGCCATGCTGTACAGTGGAAACTGCTCATGGAAGCCTTTGGAAATCAGAATAAGCTCTGTTCTCCCTAATAAGAATTGCAATGTATATTTCAATCATTGTTTCATGTAAATTGGACCATTGTGGTAAAATTCTGAGTTGATAATCAGTAATTTTAATGCTGTTTTCACTAATAAAAGTTTTTTCTTATAGGTCATATTTGTAGCCATTCAGTGTGTTCATTAGCATGAAATTAGTGAAGCTCAACATCCAAAGAAATGTAAATAATCTCATTTTTAGCTGGTGCAATTGTTTATTAGTTTACAGGATAGGCTAGGTATATCTATAAACACACACACACACACACACACACACACACACGAATACACAGAAACAGTGAATTATGCACAAAAGGAATTATTCAATTGATGTAAACAAATACAACATTTCTGCCTCAACTACCTAGATTTTTCAAATCAAAGTAGGTATTTGGGGCCCAAAATGATATTTTTTCTTCTTTTTGTTTCACTTTAAATTGAAACCTGATCATTGTATTATGTATAGTAAAAAGGAGATCCAGTCCATCTACCAGGACTTACTTGGATTTCAATAAGGTCTATTACCTTGAGATTTGGCTTTGATTTTCGTTATTTGTTAACTTTATCATCATTATTATCCTCATTCTATAAGCTTATTTAGTGTGTATTGCAGTACACAATTCCCAGGTAGTGGACCACGATGTAAATCAATCCTGCTACCATCCTTCATAAATATTATTCAGAGAATCATGGAGGGATATCTTAATCCAAAATAAAGAACCCCAGGGTGGGAATTAGATTAAAAATTATTAGAACATGGAGGCTAAAAAAGAGGAGAAAGTATATTGAAGATTACTGACTAAACAGCTCTGTACCTAAGCAAGATTGGGGAGGATAAAGGCTAAGGACTATTAAAAGAGGAAAAAAATCATAGACTTATTTTTCCTTATTCTCTCTGTTTTATTTTAAATATATGAAATGTATGCTCTATCAACACAACACCAGTAATTCATATGTTTTCAAATAATTCAGTGGTCACTTAAAATAGCTAGTTACCTTTCCAGCCCCCATAGAACTTTTTCCTGGGATGATTAACATCATGGATTGACAGATTGTCAGGGCCTCCTGATATAGTTCTAGCTGTAAAAAAATAATAAGTAGTATTGTGTTTAATGAGAACAAAAGGTGAAGAATCATTGATCAGCTGCCTCCTTCACACCCCCTTACTGGGAATCGAGCCTGCAACCTGGACTAGCACCCTGACTACAAATCAAACCATGACCTCCTGGTTCATAGGTTGACACTCAACCACTGAGCAATACCAACTGAGTGCATATAATGAATTTTGATAGGGAGCAAAATAAATAAATACAAGCATTTTGAGTGTCCCATATGGTAACAAGCAGCTAGGCCTTTTGGTTTTTTCAGAAATTGTATTTCAATACAAATTACCAAGTGCATATTTCGGGAGCTATTTCCTGCAAAGAACCCCTGGGAAGCTATGTCTCTGCCATGGGTCCCCTTATTTCATAGCAGGATGTATCACATTTGTCAAGTTCTCTCTGCTGGAAATTCTTCTTTTCTGGTGATATAAACAGCCTTTGTCATCTATGGCATGGGCTAGCTTAAGAAGATGTTTTCACAGTTGTTTGAACCTTAGTGGCAGTACACACAAAAAATCTAGGATTCTATGTCCAAGCATATATTCACCATTGCAAAACTATCACAACCAAAGAACATTTCAATTGCATATGTATTCTACATTGCTCTATTTGTTTTGTTTTGTTTTGTTTTTTTTTTCGATTTGCATGTTAGCCTTTTATTATATAGGGTTTTAAAAAATATATTTTTGTTGATTCCAGAGAGAAAGGGAGAGGGAGATAAAAACATCAGTGATGAGAGTCATTGATTGGCTGCTTCCTACACACCCCCTACTGGGGATTTACTGATTATCTTCTAGCTCACAACTATTTGTTGTTTTACTCATAGTTCTCCTTCAATGTAGAAGGCAATCTCCACCTTGGAAAGTCAGTTATTTATAGAAAGAATCAGGGCACTTCTCTCTGCTCATTTCCTTCGGTAACTTCTAGAAATAAAGAAAAGTTAATACATTAAGTGATTGATTTAAAAGGAAGTCCTGCTGACACAGAAAGAATTATAAGAAGACAGAGTGAGTTATCAGTAAAAAAGTCAACCTCGTATTTTAGATTCTTACATTGGAAGTGAAGTATAATACTTTAGCTTCTGAGCTGGACTCAAAGAAATCAGTTTTCACTCTGGTATCCCTGCAATAATTAAATAAGTATATTATTGCTGACATGCGGGTAGGTTTGCCACATGGCTATTATTTTTTCCTCACACTCTAAGAAAATATTTCTTTGCTCAGATTTGATACAGCTGCTGTATCAAATTCTTACCCTGGAAATTCAAAAAACTTTTTTTTCTATATATACCTAAGCTGTTACATAGAAATGTGAATTGGACACTGGATAAAACTATCAGGCCCGGCTGGTGTTGCTCAGTGGTTGAGCATCATCCTATGAATCAGGAGGTCATGGTTCAACCTCCGGTCAGGGCACATGCCCAGGTTGCAGGCTTGATCCCAGTATGGGGTGTGCAGGAGGCAGTTGATCAACAATTCTCTCTCATCATTGATGTTTCTGTCTCTCTCTTCCTCTCCCTTCCTCTCTGAAATCAACAAAAATATTTTAAAAATAACATCGGAATTAAGAAAATTAGTGTCCTTAAAGAAAAAAATGAGGCATTTTATTAAAATTACATCATGGTAGATCACCTTCCTTTGAACTTCTTGACTTTTTGTAGGTTTTAATATGTGCATTGTGAAGGAAGTAGGACTCGAGTTCAAAGGCATTTCCATTATCTGCACAGTCATCTTGGTTGCCTAGACTGTGCTGTAGAATGTGAACATTAACTAGGTTACTAGTATTTAAGCCCACATGCCTATCTGATTTCAGCTGCTCATTTGAATATAATCACATTGGAGAAGACCAGTTTCTAAGATAATGTTCTTACTGTAGCCAAGTAAGGCTGAACTAAATGGTCTTTATTCCATCTCAAAGGTTATCAGAGCAGTGTTAAACCAAAAGCCTCTTGGCGAAAAGTCACCTTCAATGTTTAAGCACCATCATAGAAAGATGGGAGCATACACAACTCATTGAATTTTCAAATCAGACCATTTGGTCCCAATCCCATTTCTTTTGAAAGAGCAACTAGGGCTAGAGAGGGAAGGTGACTTGTTCAAGGTCAAATAACATACTATAGCCATTCTGGTCTACCACCTGATTCTACTGACTCACAGGATGATGCTATTTCCATTATACTGCTCTATTTGAAAGTTCCAGAGGGGAGAATGGGGATCTGTTGGTGAGACTTCAGGGAGACAGTCAAATGTAGCATAAGAACATTTTCCATAAGATTGTTTAGCAACCTATAATGGAATGAGCTAGATACAACATACAAAGTTCTTTATCCATGGAAGTGTCCAAAGTGAGAATGATTCTAACAAGAAGGATAGATATTATTCAAGAGAATTTATTTGAATGCAAGCTTGGACGAGATCTTGGAAGACACTTCTAACTCTAAGCTCCTAGGTTTCTCTGGTGTATACACTAAAATAATTTATCAAGCAAGTCAAAACTATCAAATATATATTTTGTCTCAAACGTTTAAATATTCAACCTAGTAATTACTAATAGATTATATCTACTAGATACTAGAATAACAAATCAATAACCCAAAATACCGGTTATATATTATGCATCATTTTAGAAGAGACATAAAGTTCCCTTTAATTTTTAGTCTTTTCAATGTGTCAGCATTCCAAAAAGAAGTCTTTAATGTTTAATTTTGTACAAAGCAAAAAAAAACAAAACAATACAAAACAAAAAACCCCAAACACCTCCTCTGTACATTGCACTGAAGATGGCACTCTAGTTACAACCTCACACTAGAAATGATAAGGCATGCTTATATTTATTATTTGAATCCTACATTTTAATTTTGAGGTTATTTCTTGAGACTGGCAAATGAAACATAAAGGTTACTTCTTATATCATCTTCTCTAATTGGAGTTGAGTCTATTTTTCATTTACCCTCAATTAGATAGAATTGAAATTTATTCCAAAGAATTTTAGTTCAAGTTATAGCTCAACATACTATATTAAGAATAGTAACTTCAAATAATCTAAGCTATTTTTAAAAAGACACTCAGAAATTTCTATTCAAATTGTGTTCCATAGAGACAGAAGTTTTCATAAAAAGGAAAGGGAAAAAATCTTCAGACTTCAAGAGTTTTGGATTGTTTATTTTGGGTGTTAGTTTTTAAAGATTCTGAATACATCCAAGATCACTCTGAAATGCAATTGTTTCTTTTTTCATTCAACACTTTAACTAGAACCTTCCAAAATTGGCTACTGTGCATTCACTGACCCATTTAATCTCAAAGAGTGTTCCTTCAGGTATTACTTAGTAACTTATTCAAAATTAGCAGTTTTACCCTTTAGAATCGTACTTCACTTATAAATAGTCACAGTACAGTGTTAATGTATAAACAACCCCTGCCTAATTAATTTTATGTTTAAGTAGATAATAATAAAAAAATAAAAATATGTACTTTGGTTTGTTGCTGATTTGGTAAAATGTTTGTTAGAGCAAGGCATATTGATCTTCTGGCTTCCCTCTCTCTTTATCTATGTGTCCACTGAGGCCACCACTTCACCCTACTCACTGCCTGTGCAGCCCCACTCTCATTACAATGCTGATTCTGTTAAATGTTTTTCTTTCTCTCTGATTTGCATTCAGATACAGGCAGCTAATTCACATGCACATTAGTATGTCAGTGCTCTTAGAGTTATATGCATTTTTAAGAGAGGATACCAGGAGTAGAGGAGCATACCAAGTTAGTAGAACAAATGTGGGCATTTCAGGTGTGTGATAAGCAGTGCACCAGGAGGCCTCTCTTGCTATCCTTCAGTAATACCATGTGTAAAGCTGGTGCAGCTCAGATCAATTGGAACTGGAAGACTCGCTTAAACTTATTCTCCTAAACACCAAGGTTAGATTCCCTAATATGCTTTTCTTCATTCAACCTTATGCATATTGGAGTGAGGAGAAGGGGGAGGGAACTTAGCTAAGGCTTACCTATAAAAATTACATTTAAATTAAAGCCCTGAGGAGTTAGTTCAAATTCGTTGTTAAAGAGTGGGGTTAAGGAAAGGCATATGAAGCCGAGGGAACAGCATGGCTAAGACCCCAAAATACAATTAGCTTATTATGTGCTGCTGGTGAGATAGGTAGGGGCTAGAAGAGGAGTTATCTGACTTGTTTTGCAAAGGGCCAGATAGCAAATACCTGAGGCTTTGTGGGCCAGCCATATGGTCTTTGTTATTAGTCAGTTCTGCCATTGCAGCATAAAAGTAGCCATCCTATATAATAAAAGGCTAACATGCAAATTGACCAAATGGCAGAATGAACAGTCACTATGATGTGCACTGACCACCAGGGGGCAGGCACTCAATGTAGGAGCTGCCCCAAAGTGGTCAATGTGCTCCCACAGGGGGAGAGCTGCTCAGCCAGAAGCCAGGCTCATGGCTGGTGAGCACAGAGACAGTGGTGGGAGCCTCCACGGCAGTGCTAGGGATGTCCAATTGACAGCTTAGGTCTGCTCCCCATGGTCTCCTAGACTACAAGAGGGCACAGGCTGGTCTGAGAGAACCCCCTGAGTGCACAAATTCCATGCACTGGGCCTTTAGTAGATAATAAGTAAATAAATGGGTGTGGTTGTGTCTCAACAAAACTTTATTAACAAAAAGGTGGTGGGCCCTAGTCTATTATCTCAGTGGTTAGATAGTTGTCCCATTACACCAAGGTTGAGGGTTACGCCAAGGTTTCAGTTTTGATCCCTGGTCAGGGCACATACACGAAAAAATCAATGAATGCATAAAAGGGTGGAAAAATAAATTAATCTCTCTCAATTTCTCTCCCTCTTTCTTCCTAAAAACTAAAAATGATGGTGGACTGTATTTGTCCCAAAGGTCATCAGTGCCAACTGACCGCTAGGCTCGATTGTGAAGGGATTCTGACTTCCAGATGCTTTGGGATGTCAATGAAGGTTTCAAAAAGCAAGAGAGGTGACATGATTATGCTTATTTAAGACAGGCATCTGACTATTATATTGAGGATGAAACCAGAGGAAGAGAAGATCAGAGTATAAGTGGTAGAAGCTAGTAAGGAAACTCTTGCAGTAGTACTAAAAAAAAAGTGATCTAAACTGTTAAAGATGAAGGCAGTATATAATTATGAGTCATATTTTAAATGTATACTCTGAAGATCTTGCCGATAGACTGGATATGAGGGCTAAGGGTGACATGAAGTTAAAGAGGATTCTCAGAGTTCTCTGCCATGAGCAACTGGGCTAATGAATATATAATTCACTGAAATGAGGAACTCTATGGAAGAAGTGGCTGTGGAGGGTAGACATGAAGAGAGTACAAGTTCCATTTTGAATATGTTAAATTTGAAATTGCTGGAAGTCTTCAAGTTGTCGGATAGATGGCTGACTTTGTCTAGCAAGAGCTCTGAGGAGCAGTTTAGGCCAGAGATAGTTTTGAGAATCATCATCACCAACACTGAAGGTCATAGAAGGAGATCACAGAATTAGAAAACAAGGCTCAGCAATAAGTGCGGGTATTTCTGAGCTTTGTTTTTTCAATGTTATCTGTGCACCATCTATATTGAAATCTAGACTCCCAGGCCCCTTCTGAATCAGAATATCTGTGGGCAGGGCCCAGGAATGTACATTTTCTAGCCTCCCGGTTTATTCTCATTGACATTAAATTGTGAGAATCACTGCTGTTGAAGTAACTTGGATGAGAAAGCACCTGCACAAGACAGAAATCAGAACCAGACAGCTGGAGGAAAAACCAGGAGGCTGCGGGGTCCTGGAAGCAATGAGAATGAGTGCTACAAGAAGGATGGAGGTCAAATGTGTCCAGTGTTGCTGAGAGACATCATGTTATCTCACTAGGCTTTCCTGGTATTAGTCTACTTGGATTGCCTTCAAGACAGATGTTAGGACAGCTGTGGGACTCCATGTCCTAAGAGAATACAGAACCACAGGTGAAAACTTCACAGATGAAGACAGTCTAAGAAATGAGACAAGAATCAGGACCAGGATACTGGACAAATTGAAAGCAAAATGTCAGTGCAAGGAAGACCTTATGAGTCCAGAGGAGAGGCATGGAAACAGCAAAACCAGCCACAAGGTCATACATAGGGCAGGAGGTCAAAGTGAGCATCTAGAGTTAACACCAGAGAGTGTCGGGGCTGGCTGTGATGAAAGGTCACCAAACTTCATTACTTTTTGAGAGGCTTTATGCTCAGTGGTGTTGGCCCACAAAGATGAGGCACAAATATGGGAGTCTTGGAGAATTCTCCAGACCTTGTAGTTACTATTATCTCCAATTTACAGATGAAGAAATGGAGACAATGAGAGATTTTGAAAACTTGCCCCAGCTTACACACTAGTAAGTACCAGAGCTGGAAAACAGACCCAGGCATTCTGGCTATAGATGCCAAACTTTTCTCTGCACTGCATGGCTCCTACAAAATGTAAATTATTTACCATGCATGGTATAACATAGCCAGCATTTCTGGGCCTCTGCTTGTCTTCTCTAGTCTTACTTCATGCCATTATTACCTTCTCTCCATTAATATTCTATGTGGCATACTGAACTAAATTGCTGCCATTATGTGAACGTGCTATGCTCTATTGTCCCCAGGCTTTTGAACGTATAGCTGTATTCCTCTGCCTAAACTACACTTTGTTCCTGTCTTTGCTACATTGACTTCTATTGTCATCTTAGATCTTAGTGCTACCTCCCTCAGGAAGCCCTTCTTATACATACCCATAGTACCCTGTGCTGACCCCTGTATTAGCACTTGCACCTTGTATCAAAACTGCATGTTTTCTTATCCATCTCTCTAATTAAAATAAGGGCTCCTGAAGTGTGGGATCCATATTCTGTTCATCTTATATATCCCCAGTACCCAGCATAGTACCTGGAACATAGTGGGTGATGAACAGCTACTTATTAAATCAATAAATGTAATTGGTATGACAGTAGATGAAGTCTGAGAGAGGTAGTTTGGAGTCAATTATTAAGGAATTGGGTTCCATGTGAAGATATTTGTATTTTGTTCTTTGGGCAATGGGGAACCATTGAGGATTTTTGAGAAGTTGAGAGATATAATCTAAGCTTTTTTATTTTAGGAAGAAAAGTCTGATAGTCTGTGGAAATTGGAGAGGTGATTTTGAAGGCAAGAAGATAACGAGGATGTTACTAAGATAATTATAAAATTAGGGCATTAGTCAGTTTTTGCTGCACAAAAGAACTATCTCAAAACTCAGCAGCACATCCCTCCCTCTGGGGGAGAAGAGGGTCCTAATATGAGGTGACAGGAGAAGATTTGACTTTAGGTGGTGGACACATAGTGCTATATATAGATTTTGTAACTTAGAAATCCACATATGAAACCTATATGTTCATGTTGACTAATGTCACCCCAATAAAAAATTAAAATATAAAATAAACAAACAAAAAAACTCAGCAGTAGGCATCACGAGTTGGCTGGAGTGGCTCAGCTCCAGGCTATGGGTCTGCGGATTAGCTACAGAGGTGCTGCTGTAGACTGCAAGTGTGCAGTTTAGAGGTTCTAGGTGGACTTGTCTACAATCTTCAGGTTAAGTTCTGTTTTCTTCGTGTGTCTCTCATGCTTCTAGGCCAGTGGTTCTCAACCTTCTGGCCCTTTAAATACAGTTCCTCATGTTGTGACCCAACCATAAAATTATTTTCGTTGCTACTTCATAACTGTAATGTTGCTACTGTTATGAATCATAATGTAAATATCTGATATGCAGGATGGTCTTAGGCGACCCCTGTGAAAGGGTGGTTCGACAGCCAAAGGGGTCGCGACCCACAGGTTGAGAACCGTTATTCTAGGCCCAGCTGAACATTATCCTGAACACCATTACGAAGCTTTCCTCATAGCAGTGTCAGAGCACAAAAGGCAAGACTAACCACACAAGTACATATCAAGCCCCTACTTGCGATCATGTCACTGACCAAAGCAAGTACAACATCAAAGGGACATGGGAAAATACTCCTCCAATGGAGGTTAGAGGGGAGGAAATGATTATTTGCTAAACAATAACCTAATCTTCCATGGATACCATTGCTGTAGTCTAGATCAGTGATTTTCCACTGGGGAGTAAGGATGCATGCTCTGCCTTAAAATGTAAAACAAAATTTCAGGGAGGGGTAATCACATATATTTTTCAAAAGTCTTACGTCCACCGCTGTTTTCAGAATCATTACTAATATGAGCTATTATCATAAATAGAAGTATCAAAACCCAGCTGTCCAGTGGGATGGAAAAAGAGCTTGGGAAACACTGCTGTACATGGTAAATAATATGGGCCTAGAAGATGAGAGAAGAAACCCACAAAAACACAAATAATTGAATGCAGAGTAAGGAGGAGAATGAGGACCCAAAGTATTAGTGACCAAATGATCGATAACTTTTAAGTAATGGCTTAAAGGAAGATAGAGTGCGAGAGAAAGGAATTCACTCATTTAAGGTATACTCAGGACATATTTCACATCTTCCTCCTCTAGAACATAAGGTACCCAAGAGCAGGAAAATCCATGTGTTTTGTTCACTCTATATTCCTAGTACCCAGATCAATGTCTGGCAAGAAGTAGGTACTTAATAATTTTGTTGAATGAGTGAATTAAATTATAAGATGACAGTTCTCATTTGAACTTCATGGTTAGAGGGTATGTGCATGAGGGCCTTGGAGTAGGGAGAGAGAGAAAACTAGAAGGGAAGTAAGTGCTATTCTGGCAGACAAATCAATCATTCCACAAGGCTCAGCCACAATATCAACTCTCCTGGGTCACCTGCCCTGATCCCCAGTTAGTGGACCTCTCCTCTCTATTCTGAAAGTTCTTTGAACAGTCCTCTATAAGAGCATGGCTTTGATTCATTTTCAATGATGTACAGGTCTTATACCTTGACAGTGTTGCATTACCTGAGCCATGTGTTCCTGGAAAAGAGCAGTGGTTAAGAAATAACTCCCCAACACTTTTGTGTTCCCTGAAATAACTTACAGCCAAGAACCACTCTTCCCCTTGACTTAGTTCAGTCTTGTGAATGAGTCTCTTGAATTCTTATAACAACTACAGACATAGATACACCAAATTTCCATCCTTTATCTCAAAAATGATTAGCTGAAATGTTTATACCCATTGAAAAATCATAACAAAATGCCCACTAACTAGAATTGACCATATTTTGTCAGCCTTCTCTTCTTTTTCCTGACCTCTGAATTTTGAGCCACCTTCAGCCTGAACTAGCAGCCTAAAGCCTCCACTTGAGAGTAAAACATTCTCTGACCTTCCATCCCATCATGCCACCCTTGCCCATACCACTCCACACACCTAGTTATTTCTAGCCTTGTTTGTCTATCCCTGTAAAAGGAAAGCCCTTTCATCTCTGACCATTGAGACACTTGCAGATCTCATGATCAAAGTCTTCACCCTATTGCAAGCTTCCCTTTATTGCGATTATCCCTTTCATCCTACATGCAATAATTATTTCCAATAAATTCTCTACTTAACAAAGTTCATATTTGTTTTATTTGACAAGCTCCACTAGATTTTGCTTTTCTTAAGGACAGCACCACATATAACTCAGTGCTATGTCTCCAGTACCTAGCACCAGGCTGGCCCTAGTAGGCATTGTTATATATTAGCTGAATGAACATAAGAATGAATGCACACTACATGCTGATGTATATGTTTGGAAAGACAAAGGAGAATAAAACATATTTCTTCCTTCAAAGATCCTGCAGCTTAGGTAGTTTATTCCAGCATGCTTCTTTTTACACAGAAGTTTAACATTGATTAGGTAAAAATCTCACTTTGTAGTTATACCACAGAATTAGGCTAAATAATGCATTAGCCTGTATTTCTGGTGATTTATCTCCAATCTGAATAAGAAATAACTGAAGTCAAGGTGTTATTCTCAGTCAAGTGCCATACTTTCTATTTCCTTATAGCTCAGCATAGCCCTTGAGGGAGTTTGGAGTTATTGTTTTTAAAACCTTGAAAGCTGGGCAGGCAGTGCATCACTCCTACGTCTATTGGTGGGTGTACTCCGCTAAACTCAAATGAAGCTTTTTTGCTAGGATTTGTGATGTTCTAATTCTTTGCAGGCATCTAAAGGATGAAAGAATTGAGTAGTGTAGATTTTCATAAACAGCTCTAAACTATTCCATTCAAAGCAAAGTCTGACCCTCCTAGCAATTTTACATGGGGTCTTCTTTTAAATTTTATTTTATTGTTTGAAGTATTACAAATAGTAGTACATATGTCTCCTTTTTTCCCCCATTGACCTTCCCCTGGCCTCCCCTCTCCCCTGACACATGCCCTCACCCCCACCCAGTGTCTTGTGTCCATTGGTTATGCTCATATGCATGCATACAAGTCCTTCCACTGATCTCTTACCACACCTCCCCAACACTCCCCAGCCTTCCTGCTGTAATTTGACAGTCTGTTTGATGCTTCTCTGCCTCTGTATCTATCTTTTTGTTCATCAGGTTATAATGTTCTTTATTATCCATAAATGAGTGAGATCATGTGGTATTTTCCTTTCACTGCCTGGCTTATTTCACTTAGCATAATGCTCTCCAGTTCCATTCATGGTATTTATATTTTCCAATTTGCCCTAGTCCCTGGTTTCAGGTGATACGGAACCTGTTCTTTCATTTCTTTCTATGACTACCTTTCTTGCTTCTTTTTTCTTTTACTCTGTAAGGAAGAACCAGTTTTTATTTTCTTTTTTGTGCTTGTCTGCTCTGCTTTTTGAGGAAGGAGAGTCTTGATGAGCAGTCACCTCTCTGTGAACAGAGCTTGCATTTGGAGTGTGACTCTATTGTTTGTCAGCAGGGTGGGTGGTCTACTTAGTTACACTTGGATCTCAATAATTAGAACCCCAAGGATCAAATATCAACAGAATAAATCTCTCTTTAACTTGAAGCTGAGTTTCCGTCTTGGCCTCCAGTGGTAGCAAATAAAACTGTCCCCAAAAGGCACTTTTATTAAGGAAGACTCACAGTCTACCTAACCTTTCTTCCCATGGGAAGTAGATTTGGAAAGGAGGGGCCTCTCCATGAGGATGCAGTCTCATCCATCTAAAGTCCTAAAGAAGCCACCTGATTTAAGATCTCAGACTGTAATGACAAGTGAGGGAGGCTCTGAACACATTTGTCAAAGCTCCATAGTTTCACTATTCTGAACCTCTAGGTTTCTTTTCTTTTTTTTCCTCCCTATTTTGTAACGGAGGGAGGAGAAATAGCTGCTATGCCCTTTGTCATGCGAATTTAAAGAGTTGCAAAATTTTCAACAAAAACTTAAAAAGCTTTAGATCATTTATCTTGTTTAGGTCAGTTGTGTTTGTCCTTTCTATTTACTTTCTTGTATGTATAGATTTATCTGCCACTAGCGGCAGGATTCAAAATTATTTTATAGTCGTAATGATCTTCTACATAGCAGCCTGGAATAGAGCTGCAAACTTTTTGTAGCAGGTAGAAAGATGACACTTAATAACATTTCACAGCATTAAACACCAATACCCACTTACAAAGCAAAAATTTAGACATTTCATGGGGCACTGAATTCAGTTTTTCCTCACAGGGAAAAGGTTAGAAAAGGGGAGCAAATTAATTTGTAAAGAGATTGACTACAAATGAGTTGATTTAAACAAAGTAAAATAACTCCATCATAGAATAGTTGGATAAAAATTTTAAGAGGCCCAAGAAACTGATTTTTTCTTCTCTTCCTTTCCCTGCTTCCACCCTCAACTTCCATATATATACACCAAAAATCACTTCAGCCTTTCTCACTGTTGCTTGTTTATCTGGTTTTTATTTTAGCTTTCACTGTTGGATACATGCAGTCTGTCTACACTCAGAGCTGCTGTCATCTAACCAATAGAGTTATTCCCTATGTAAGCCTAGAAGACAATAATATAACACTTGAAAGGTCAAGTGTGGCTAATGTCTCCATTTAGTGATGTATCTTTTTTTCCTGTCCTCTCCATAAGACTGCTGCAAACACACACACACACACACCAAGCATGATCAAGTATACTAAACTATCCAACTCAAGGAAATCCCAGCATATCAAAGAGGCTAATAACTTCTTGGAAAATTCCCATGCCTGAGCAAAATAAGCAATTTTATCAACATTGGTAGCTCAAGGTGAGAAAGAATATCAGCAATTTTAGAAAAGTCTAGTGTAATGGGATAGTTGCAGAGGCTATATAGCTCTGGTACCAAGGATTCTATAAATTCAGAGAACCTAGAAGCCAAGTTGGCACTATTGCACAGCAGATCTCTAGAACGTATTCATCTTGCATAACTGAAACTTTACACATATTGAATAATAGCTCCCCATTTCCCCCGTTCCCACCCCCTGGCAATCACCATTTTCCTTTCAGCTTCTATGAATTTAACTATTTTAGATGCTTCATATGAGAAGAATCATGCAATATTTGTCTTTCTGTGACTGGCCTATTTTACCTGCCCTAATGTCCTGAAAGTTCATCTAGATTATAGCACTTGACAGGATTTTCTTCCTTCTTAAGGATGGATAATATTTCATTGTATGTATATATCACATTTTCTTTATCCGTTCATCTGTTCATGGACATTTAAGTTATACCCACCTCTTGGATATTGTGAATAATGCTGCAATGAACATGGGAGTGCAGATATTATTTGAGACCTGATTTCAATTTATTTGAGCAAATACTCAGAAGTAGGACTGCTGTATCATATGGTAGTTTTAGTTTTAATTTTTGAGGGACCTCAATACGTTTTTTATAGCAATTACACCATTATGCATTCCTACCCAAAGTGTACTGGCTTCTATTTTCTCCACATCCTCACCAACACTTGTTGTATTAAGTTTTTTTTGTGTGTGGGTTTTTTTTTTTTTTTTTTTTTTTTTTTTTTTTTTTTTTTTTAGATAATAGCCATACTAACAGGTGTGAAGTAATATCTCATTGTAGTTTTTATTTGCATTTCCCTGGTGATGACGGATATTGAGACTCTTTTTATATACCTGTTGGCCATTTGTATGTCTCCTTTGTAAAAATGTCGATTTAAGCCCTCTCCCCATTTTTTAATTGGGTTATGAGGTGTGTTTTCGTTGTTGTTTTTGTTTTATTTGCTTTTGCTATTGAATCATAAGAATTTCTTATATATTTTGGAAATTGACCCTTTATCAGATAAATGGCTTGCAAATATTTTCTCCCATTTAATAGATTGCCTTTTCACTCTGTTGACTGCATCCTTTGCTTTACATAAACTTTTGAGTTTGATTTAGCCTTGTCTATTTTTGTTTTTGCTGCCCATACCTTTAGTATCATGTTCATGAAATCATTGCCAACATTAATGTCATAATGCTTTCCCCTGTTTTTTCTCCTAGAAGTTTATGCTGTAAGGCAACAGTCTAGTTTCATTATTTTGCATGTGGGTATTCAGTTTTCCCAACACAAGTCTTGGTACCCTTGTCAAAGATCAGTTGATCACATATGCATGAATTTGTTTCTGAACTCTGAATTCTGCACAGGCTATATGTCTGTCTTTATGCCAGTCGCATATTGTTTTAATTACTTTAGCTTTGTAATCTATTTTGAGAGCTTGTTTGGAGGTTCTAGCGGGAAGCGCAGCTACTCGTATACCCTTGACCGAAGACTGGTCCTCTCCTGGCGGGGGGGTGGGGGGGAGATCCTCTTCCACTGAGCGCGAGTGCTCAGCTTCGGGAGGGACTCACATGGATCAGTGAGGGAGGAGGGGGACACCCGCCTAGCCAGCCAGATCAGCTGAATCAACCCTGGCGATCAATGGGGTGACAGATGTCACAGCCAGATCGTCCTCACATCCAATGTAATCTATTTTGAAATAAGGAAGTATGATGCTTCCAGCTTTGTTTTTCTTTATCAAAATTATTTTGGCCATGTGCAGTCTTCTGTGGTGCCATATAAATTTTAGAATTTTTTTTTTATTTCTATAAGAAATACCATTTTTATTATCTGGTACCTCCAGTTTAGGTGTTTTTTTTTTTTTAAGTTGTTTTATTACAGTTTACATTCAATACTATTGTGTATTATTTCAGGTGGACCACGCAGTGGTTAGACAATCAAACAATTCACAAAGTGCTCCCTCCAGTATTTCCAGTACCGACCTGGTATCATGCATAATTATTACAGTATTATTGACTGTGTCCCCTATGCTGTACTTTAAATCCCCATGACTATTTTGTAAATACCAATTTGTAGTTCTTCATCCTTTCGCCTTTTTCACCCAACCTCTCAACCCCCCTCCCTTCTGGCAACCATCCATCTCTTCTCTGTATCTGTGAATCTGTTTTGTTTTTCTTTTTTTGTTTTTTGTTTTGT
>NW_006298166.1:62816-64069 GCF_000327345.1 Myotis davidii | reverse complement strand
CTGGGGATGTGCCCACAACCAAGGTACATGCCCTTGACCGGAATCGAACCCGGGACCCCTCAGTCCGCAGGCCGACGCTCCATCCACCAAGCCAAACCGGCTTCGGCTATTTTATTTTTTAAAAATATATGTTTTATTGATTTTTTGCAGAGAGGAAGTGAGAGGGATAGAGAGTTAAAAACATCAATGAGAGAGAAACATCGATCAGCTGCCTCCTGCACACCTCCCACTGAAGATGAGCCCACAACCAAGGTACATGCCCTTGACCGGAATTGAACCTGAGGCCTCTCAGTCTATCCACTGAGCAAAATTGGTTAGGATTTATCAGTATTTTTTAATGTACAAGTCTTTCACCATCTTAGTTGTTTATTCCTAAGAATATTATTATTTTTATCCTATTGTAAATGGGATTGTTTTTCTAATTTTCTTTTCAGATAGTTCATTGTTAATATATGGAAAGACTATAGATTTTTGTATGTAGGTTTTGTATTTTGCAACTTTACTGAATTTGTTAGTTCTAACAGTTCTGTGGTGGAGTCTTTAGGGTTTTTCCTCACCTCCCCCGGCCCCCAGTGTCTTGTGTCCATTGGTTATGCTTATATGCATGCATACAAGACCTTTGGTTGATCTCTTACCTCACCCCCCCCCCACTTAACCCTCCCCAGCCTTCCCGCTGTAGTTTGACAGTCTATTCGATGCTTCTCTGCCTCTGTAGATACAAATCCCCATGACTATTTTGTAAATACCAATTTGTAGTTCTTCATCCTTTCGCCTTTTTCACCCAACCTCTCAACCCCCCTCCCTTCTGGCAACCATCCATCTCTTCTCTGTATCTGTGAATCTGTTTTGTTTTTCTTTTTTTGTTTTTTGTTTTGTTTTTTTAGACTCCACATATAAGTGAAATCATATACCATTGGGGTTTTGATAGACATTGATTGAATCCATAGAGCACTTTGGGTAGTATGGACATTTTAACAGTATTAAGTCTTCCAATCCATGAACACAGGATGACTTTCCATTTTTTTGTGTCTTCCTTAATTTCTTTTATCAATATTTTTTAAATATATTTTATTGATTTTTGCAGAGAGGAAGTGAGAGGGATAGAGAGTTAAAAACATCAATGAGAGAGAAACATCGATCAGCTGCCTCCTGCACACCTCCCACTGAAGATGAGCCCACAACCAAGGTACATGCCCTTGACCGGAATCGAACCTGGGACCCCTCAGTCCGCAGGCCGACGCTCTATCCACTGA
>NW_006298166.1:61008-62732 GCF_000327345.1 Myotis davidii | reverse complement strand
AAATGGGATTGTTTTTCTAATTTTCTTTTCAGATAGTTCATTGTTAATATATGGAAAGACTATAGATTTTTGTATGTAGGTTTTGTATTTTGCAACTTTACTGAATTTGTTAGTTCTAACAGTTCTGTGGTGGAGTCTTTAGGGTTTTTTATATATAAGATCATGTCATCTGCAAACAAAGACATTTTTTCCTTCTTCCTTTCCTATTTGGATCCCTTTTATGCCTTTTTATTAGATAATAGTTTTGGCTAGAACTTCAAGTACTATATTGAATAGAAGTGGCATTGGCAAGAGTGTGCATCCTTCCCTTGTTTGTGATATTAGAGGAAAAACTTTCTGCTTTTCACTGTTGAGTATAATGTTAGCTATGGCTTGTCATACATGGCATTGTTATGTTGAGGCAATTTTCTTTTATTCCTAGTTTATTGAGAGGTTTTTGTTGTTGTTAGTTTTTTTTTATCATGAAAGGATGTTGAATTGATTCAAACACTTTTTATACATCTATTAAGATGATCATGAGGTTTTTATTCTTCATTCTGTTAATGTAGTGTATCACATTAATTGATTTTCATATGTTGAACCATCTTTGCATCCCTAGAATAAATCCCACTTGGTTATGACATAAATGACTTTTTTTAATGTGCTGTTGAATTCTTCTAGCTAGTACTATGATGGCATTTTCAACAAAATGTTTATTTAATTAAAATATATACAATGTTTAACAAAATTAAAAAATTAACAATGTAATTGATGTCTCTCTTTTATCTCTGACCCACAGAGTCCCTGAGGGTCAGGGATAAGAGGGATAAGAAAGTTAAAAGAAAACTAAAACAAACAGCCACGGATTGTTGTTCTTACTCATCTATTAACTAGCTCCTTGAACTCACTGGATCCCTTCCCCTTTTTCAGTCTTAGTTTCCCAATCTGTTGAATGATGAGAATATTAGGTTTTGTTTTGAAATAAATTTTTAGCCTAAAAAGCTAGTTGCTTTTGTAGTTATCACTAAATGAAAATTAATTCATGAAAACGATAAAGACAAGACAAAACAAACAAAAACAAAAGGATATATATGACCAAGAGCAAGTTTTCCTTCTATCTGGAGCCTCAGCTCCCCAACCCTCCATAGTAAACTGCAGCTACCATTTATTTGGGTATCTCATCTGGACTTTTAAAATCATATCCAGGCATATGTACATATTTTCTTTGTCCTTTCTTCAAATGGGAAAATACAGGGATTTAATATAAGAAGAACCAAAAAAGAATAGTGGGTCAATATAGTTCAATCTTGGGTTTATATCCGGGTTCTGTCACATACTAGCTGTTTGAACTTGGTCATCCTTCTGTATATTTCAAATTCCTCCTCTGTAATATTGGAATCATAATAGAGACTACTTCATAGAGTTGGATGTAAAGACTAAGTGAAATAATAAAGGGCCAGTACCAGTCAGTCACTCAATAAGTGATCATTAGGGAGAACCAAGATGGCGGCATAGGTAAACACTGGAGTTTGCTGCCTCGAACAACCACTTCAAAAGTATAACTAAAAGATGGAAGGGACATCACCCAGAACCACAGGAAAGCTGGCTGAGGGGAAATTCTTCAACTAGAAGGAAAGAGAACAGCATACTGGGGCTCAGAGGAGGCACAGTGTGGAAAATACAAAGGTGCGGAGGTGCGCGCGGAGCAGGCTGGTGACTGAGGGCACAGTTCTCATTTTCAATCA
>NW_006298166.1:45982-59992 GCF_000327345.1 Myotis davidii | reverse complement strand
GCCTTTAAGAAGAGGAAGAAGAAGAAAAAGGTAAAGATACAAATTATGAACAGCAAATGCACATCTATCAACAAGTGGATCTGAAAATCAAGTGAATAATCTGATGAACAGAATGAACTGTTGATTCTAATAGAATTAGGGGCATAGAAAGGGAATGGACTGACTATTCTTTGGGGGGGAAAGGGGTGTGGGAGATGCGGGAAGAGTCTGGACAAAAATCGTGCACCTGTGGATGAGGACAGTGGGTGGGGAGTGAGGGCGGAGGGTGGGGTGGGAACTGGAAGGAGGGGAGTTATGGGGGGAAAAAGAGGAACAAATGTAACACTCTGAACAATAAAGATTTAATTATTAAAAAAAATAAGTGATCATTAAATGTGAGTTAGTCTACACCTTCTTTATTTCTTTGCATGTAAGGTATAAAAGATCTAGCCCCATGAGAAACTTCCCTAACTACCACCATTTTTTAGTGCCCATATAGTATTACTTTGAACCAAATTTATATAACAGTCTCCTACTGGTGAACACTGAAATTGTTTTTAACTTTTTACTATTAAAAACCTTACTGCAAAGAAAAAACATTGTTCATAATAGATTTACATACAAATGTGAACATATTGTTATTATAATTTGGGGGTAGAGGTTAAAGGGGATATGCATCTAAAATGTAGATCTGTGATGTCTAATTGACCTCCAATAAGTTATACTGGAGGTCAACCAACATTGTATGAAAGTGCTAGTTTCCTCACACCCACAAAAAAATATCTGAACTATTAATTTTGTTTTATATATTTACCATTATAATATGTGAAAAACAGTATCTCATTCTGTTTTAATTTGCATATATTTAAGTATGATTAAAACTAAGCATTTTTTCTGTTTATAAGCTATTTATACTTCTATAATAACTGCCTATTTATGTTCTTGACAATTGAGTATTTTAAAAATTAGTTATTTAAAAATTATCTTAAATAAATCTCATTGTTTGGAAGCTTCTAGAGTTTTGACCCCAAATTAGAAAACAAAACAACAACAACAAAAACCAACCAACTGTCCTGCACTATCCCTTTTGTGGAAGAGAAAATCAAGTCTCAAAGAATTTAAATGACTTACATATTGTTAGAGCTAGGTAAAGACAGAGTTGGCATTTTAATATCTGCTTGTTCTTTTTTTAATCGAAGCAGCTGCACTGTTTTTTAAGTAATACCACTTTTCATGTTTACTTTGCTAATATATAGAAACACCCATGGTCATCTCTCTACCACTCTTTACTTTATCATAAGGCAGTCATATACTTTTAGTATGTAGAATTAACTTGGTTTTCCTATAAATATATAGAGTATTAATAAGTAAGTAATCCCACTAGAGTCACCACTAAATATTTCTAAGGAAAGCCTTTTCACAGAACACACTGGTTCCTATAATAGCATCTTCAGCACTTCCCCCAACTTATCTCACAATGTTTATTTTGTTCCAGCGTTTCTTCATCTATCTTGTCTTCTTGGGAGATTAATATGCTCACATTGCATTCCATTAGTTTGTGTTCTGAAAATAAAATATTACTGAGTAATAGGGTCAATAGAATTGTTTTTATTAAAGTGAAATTTATCGGGATGTTAATTTCAAACTGATATGCATCTGTACAGGTCAGAAAAATCTGGAGGAAGATCATTGAAGAAAGGAGATTTGTATATGGGGTGGGGTGCAAAGGTGGTAACAAGACTGAATGCCCCTCCTTTTATATTTGAAACTAAGCACTGCACATTGTCATCTGTGAATGGAATGAATACTGTTATTATTTGAGTGCTTATTCTGTTCCAGGCACAGTGCTAAGATTTTTACATACATTATTTCATTTAATTCTCAATACACTTTGTAAGGTGAGTATTATTTTTATATAAGAATAAATGATGTTCATTGAGCCTGAATAGTGTCCAAGGGCAAATAATTAGCAGTTAGTAGAGCCAAGATTCAAACCCAGGACTTCTGACAGTAAATTTCATATGCATTTCATTATGCTATCACTAGACATAAAGCATATAGTCTTGAACTAAAAGCAACAGAAGACAATATGCTGATGCATGTGTGAACAATTGGAGATTTCAGAAATGAAATGACCAGCCTCCAATTTTAGAGTTCCTGCTAGAACATTGGAGAGTACATTCATTCATTAGATAACCGTTTTCTAAAACTGTTCCATAGGACACTGATTCTTTAGGCTAATGGGTGATTTTTTTAGAATGTTGATTTTATTAAAGTTGAATGAGTTTACTTACTACAGTACTTCTCAGAGTGTTTATTGGGCTAATGTGCATTTTGACACTTGAAGACATGTGATATCATTCTGTATTTTCCAATCTAATTTAACTTTCAATTTCCTTTTTAAAGGTCTTATGTGCTATGAAACATACTTTGGGAAATCCCAACTAATTGGAATCTCAAGTACCTCTAATTCCAAGTATTTATGATTTCATGATTCTATTATTGGCCATGAAGACCTAAGAGAAGGCTACTATGTGTATACATCCTTATCCTATGTTCTCGGCCTGATTAATCTGTAAGTGTTCTACTGTGTAAGTTGTTAATTGAGTTCAAGGTGATATTTGCTGTGAAACTTCTTGGCAGAATTATTCATAGTTCAAGCATTAGCTGGAATGTTGAACTGGACCATAGGTTCCCAAATCTAGCTGATCATCAGATTGTACTTAACTACTTGCTATAAAAGCAAATTTCTGGGCTCCACACCCAAGGATTCCAATTCTATATTTTGAGGGAAGGCGCTAGAAACAATTTTAACAAGTGCTTCAGGTGTTCTGAAGTATACAATTGGTCTACATGTGAACATTTGAAAATAACAATTTATAGAATCAAGAAAGCTGTGGGGATACTGAAGAGGAGTTCTCAAATTTGTCAATGTGCCATATTTGAGAGTTCTACCCAAGACCTTGGAAACTAGAAGAGTGCATTTCATTATATTGTCATGTAAATATCACTGTATGAAGAACTCTACAAACAAAGCTGATGTTACTGACAAAGATCTATACTTAGGGACCTCTGGTTAAAATAATTTCCATTCCTTTCTAGCCATGACATCCATTGATTTTATGAGTGTGGCCTGACTTCTCAAAATGTCTTTATTACACGAAAAGGAAGAATGGTGTCCAGGAAGAGGCCACTTATAGTTTCAACTGAATGCTATGCTATTAGACTAGAATGGGTGGGACACTGGGCTCAGATATGAAGATCACTCTGAAAAAGCAGAGACAAACCAGAACACATGAAGCTATGGAATGATGAAGCTATTAGATGATGAAGCTATTCAAACACATACTGCATGAAGAATGGTTGAAAGAACTGGGAATATTTAACTTGGAGAGAATAATTGTGTGAAGGTAAGAATATTATCTTTAAACCAGATGACCAGTGCACGAAATTTATGCACAGGCAGGGTCCCTAGAGGCTGCCGGCTACTGGCCGGGGCCTTCCTTCATTCCATGCCACCCCTTCGTGGTCAATGCATGTCATAGCGAAGAAGGAATATATATATTAGACAGAGGAGGAAGTACTATGCTTGAACATCTATTATATCAAGGACTGTTCTAGACAAAATACGGTAAGTATTGTTGAAGATTTTACAGATGTAGAAGTAGATAAAGAAAGGGTAAATTTTTCCCATGGCCATATGGATACTGTGGTAGTAATTAAGACTGTTTACAAATATTTCATTTATCCTCCTTCCAGATACAGAGTAGGATTGTACTTCTTAACCTTATTTGAAGCTAAGGATGGGCATGTGACCTCTGGGTGGAATTTTTTAAAGTCTCTATGTGATTCACCATATTCCCTTCTCCCTCTAGCAGTGATAATAAAAACATATGCAAAGCTGAAGCAGAGGTTCCCTACCAATATAGGTTGGATATGTGACATAAGTGAGAAATAAACCTTATGCATCTATTTGACAGGTCTGGAGTATTTACTGTCTGCCACTTGGGCTCCAGTGCAAGAAAAAAGGTCCTCGCTCATGCTTTCTGCTGTCTGATTGTGGCAGCCAAGATTGAATGGGGGAATAAAAAATAAAAGAAAAAAGAAATAAACCTTTCTTACTTGCCATGAAAACCCAAGAGATGACTGCTATACATACATACATATCCTTACTCTATGCTCATGTTCTAAGCTGTGGTTGTTTTTATAGTATAAATTTCTATTTCTCACAGGGACTTTGGAGTTATTGGTTACTATAGCATAACTCAGCCTATCTTGGCTGATACAGCTATAAATAGAAGAAGAGTCACAGTTGAACCTAGTCTATTCTGCTTCCAAAATCTGTAGTCTTTTCATTGCAATACAAGGCCTCCCTGATGACCAGTATAAGTTCTACTAGTATAGTAATGAAAGAAACTATCTCATTATCTTGTTAGTTCATTCATGCAAATATTTGACAATCAGTTGCGGGAGCTATTATAGATGGGATTGATAAGTCAGATAGTATAATAGTCTCTTCCCACTCTAATATTTTATGATTTCCTATTTTTATAACAGGCTATAGAACCCAAGTGCAAAATTTGAGTGTGTGTGTGTGTGTGTGTGTGTGTGTGTGTGTTTTCTTTACTTTCCTCTTTTCTAGGCCTAAGGTATAGCCACTCTATATGGATCTTTCTCTGTTCCATCTCAACTGGTCTTTATAAAAAAAATAAGATATGATTTTTTTTTCCTAACAGCCATGAAATTTGGCACCAAGTCACAATTACCTATTAGCTTTTATTCCTAATGACTTCCCTGAGGAAAAGAAAGCATTTGCATTTCAGCTCATTCTTTTCTAGCACATGATGCATTCTTATGTTTATTTATAACTAGAGGCCCAGAGCATGATTAAATCGTGCGCATGGAGGGTCCCCTAGGCCTAGCCTGCCATAAGGGCCATGTCCGCCAGCCTGTGATGCCTCGCACACTCCATGGACACTGCTGGCACCCCGCCCTTTGCACTAGCTGCTGCTCTTTTGGTTGTGACGACATTATGACTTCATGACCACAGGCCTCTTATGATATAGATTGAGGGAGGGGTTGTACCTTCCTGTAGGTTCTCCAAGATTAGTGCTATCCCAAAGTAATTTCTCTATTTTATGTTATAATGGAGATGAGGAATACATTTTGGCTTGAGAGCTCCTCATCACAATAATCACTTTGTGCCATCATTGCAGCAGATATCACCTTAAGTGAGAGCTCACTGGAGCTACCACGTGATGAAAATCAATAAACATATTTATTAGATTCTTATCCTCCTATGATTTAAATATTCTTATTTTTATCTGTGTTATTACTCATGTGATTCATCCAACTGCAGCGACACTTCTAAAAGAAGTGAAAGGACTGTATCCACTTAACTTTGCAAGAACATAAACCACAAAATTATAATACAAATTATTGATGGCACCCTTGAAGATGGTTATTAGAATATAGAGCATGGAATGCCTGCAAGCAAAGACTTATCCGTAGAACTTTGAGACCAACTCTGAAAACATCACTCTAAAACTGAACAAAAATCAATTGGACACAATTGGACATCTTCAAAATGATTTACCATAATGAATGGCATGTAAATATGGTATTATTAAGAAAAGATTACATCCTGCATCTCGGCCATAAAGATCTGAGTTTCCCTTAATCTAATTCAGAAACCAGATTGCCTTTCAATCCAGTTAAGGTCATCAGAGTACTATGTGTGTGTTCAGGAATGTATTTATGCCTCAGTCTAAGTATGTTCTATGAATTTGCTGGTAAAGATGCTCTGAGAAAAACAAATTACATGGTTAAGTTGCTAAATACCCACCCCCCATGGCTTCAAATGGCACATTAGCATATCAGAGGTATTGAAAAGACCGGCAGAAAAGACATCTCTTTAGCTTTCCCAAATGTATTTACTAATAGAACCTTCTTTTGTTTTAAACAATGCCTATTCAAACAGACCAAGGAAAACAATTTTGACAATTACTGTGTTAAAGAGAAAGTAAACTCTCTAAATATATCAAGTGTATTATAAATGTGGAAAAAGTGATAGGCTTGGCATGGAAATTCTTCGTTTTCCATGTGTGTTATTTTGAACCACTTTATTGATGCTTTGCTCTAAGCCTCAGTTTCTTCTTCTATAAAATGGAAATAAAAACAATGAGTGAAATAAGGTATGCTAGTCCTTGGAAGGCAGTAGAGCTTAGTGGTTAAGGGAATAGATTCTGGAGCCACAACCCCTGGGTTTTAATCCTGGCTCCACAGCTACCTATGTGTGCAATATTGAATAAGTTACTTCGACCTACTTTTTTGTCTGTTTTCTCATTTGCAAAAATGAGAATTGTATCACTTACCAAAGAGGTTTGTTGTGAACATTGAATGGCATTTAAGTACTTCAAGTAAGCATTCCATTAAACATAAGCTATTATATTTTAGCTTAACCAAATACCTAAGTCAGTGTAACTCAATAAATGGTAGTTAAATTTTAAGCAGAAGTAAACATGTTAGCAGAAGGGCTGGAATCTGTAAAAAATTTAGCGGGAGAAGTAAGGGAAGAATCCAAAGCAGGAATACTCCATATTTATCCAGTAAATTTGTAGATGGTTACTTTGATCAATGTCCACAAAAATTCTTTTCCCCTTGACAGAGCAGCCCTCTAGCACACCAGTCTGTCACAGTTGAAGAGTATTATTAAAATTACCCAGCTTTTACCTTTTGGTTAGCTTCACATTTACCAAATAAGACTTCCCAAGAAACTAGTTCCTAAGGTGCGTTTAAATAATATTTGTAGTTGTATATTTCAAAAGAGGTGTACTATGAAGAAACTCATAATAAAAGTACATCCACAAAGGATGGCTTAAGTACATAAATTTCAAGAAGAGCTCCAAAACCAAAGAAAGAAAAGAATGGAGAGATAATTGTACCAAGAAAAAGGAAAGATATAATTATTGTAATAGTGCACTAATTTTAGCTCTGGAGTCATTAAGATCTGAATTCCACTTTTCAAAAGCCAGTCACTCCATTCCAAATTTTAATCACCAATCTTATACCTTTAGAATTATACTTGCCATTCATTCAAATCTTCTTCAATGGTCAGCATTCTTTGTTTCCCAAAGTCCAGTATTTAAATCTTTAAATCCTCAATCCCTGCCTAATCATTTTTAAAGGGAACTATTATGCACTTTATGGTTTACACATGCACACACACAATTTTCCCCTTCTGTATATGCCAGTGGAGCTGATCTCTTCTGTTCTAGATTAGTGTGCCTGATTACTATTACTCTTAGATCTTCTCAACTCTCCCCAACCCACTATACTTCAAGGCAGCTTTTGAAATAGTTGACCATTTCATCCTCTCCTGTCTTGGCTTCTACATAAATGCTTTTTTAAAAAAATTTTTCCTTCCTACTGATATCATTGTAATTTAACCTAATTATGAATAACTGGAAAGGAGCAAAGAAAAGGCCAAATATTGTAGTCATTTGTGCAGCTTTGCCAGGAAGCTGCAGTTTAGACGCATGCCTAGTAAAATCTGGGGTGACATAGGTAAGGAATTCGCATATCAGTCACACTTGGGAACAAGTCATTGGCCAGAATAGATGTGGCCACTGCAAGCACAGGAAGATTTTAAAATATTTAATCTCCTATACAAAGGAGTTCACTCTCTTGATTTTGTTTCTTGTGCTCTTAATTAGTGCTCCTGGCTTGTGGGACTCTCATGCTCCTCCATTTGCCCACTGCCATGTGCACACCTCACACAATTGACTAATGGACTGCAACTAGCCTAATGCTAGACCGGATCCAATTCTATAATGGATCGAACACTTTGGACACAGGCTTTGCTTTTAGCTCTATTGAATATCAGCTGCACATCTTCCAGGACTGGATTAAGGGAAATGGGACTTTGCAAACCAAGGGATGCAATTCCACACAAATAAAGCTTTCTACCACATCTCATCTTCCCATGTATGATTCTGGAAATACTTATTCCAGTGGAACCCCACTCCCACTAGCAACAGGGAAAGACCATTTATGCATTTCTCCTATAGCATCATCTCATTAGTAGCTTCTCAGCCTCTGTTAATTTCCTCTTCTCTTTCAGACCTCTAAATATTGGGGTTCCTCAGAATTCTGTTCTAGAATGATGGCTCTCCATCTCTCTAAGAGTAAAACCCAAAGTACTAATTCTAGCCTACAAGATAACACATGATTTGGATTCTCCACTTCTTTTCTGACTAGGTAGCCCCATTTTTATCCTCCTCTTTACATCACTCCTATTTGAAATATTAATTGCCACTATTGCCTCCCATTCTCTCTTTCCATTTTCACTTGAATTGACTATAATCATGTTTTCATTCAAACCATACCACTCTATTTCACTCCACTGAATAGCTGTTGTCAAGTTCGCAAGTGACTTCATAGTTGCCAAATATAAAGATCAATGTTTAGTCCTCCCCTTACCTGATCTGTCCACACATTTGAAAAGTTGATTGCTCTCTTCTTTGCAAGATACTGATTCACTTGATTCTAGGACACCACTATTTTTCTTTTGTTTTTTTTGTTTGTTTGTTTGTTTTGGTTGTTTTTCTCCTATCTTAGTGGCATTTATTGCTCTCTGCTTAGATCTTCATGCTGACAACTAAACATTATAATGTCCTAGGGATTAGTCTTGGATTCATTTTTTTTTCCTCTATGGAGAAGGTGGTCCTAGCCAGTAAATATTATCAATATACTGATGACTCACATTTTTAGCTCCTTCCCAGAATTCTTACCTGAACTATAGATTTGTATACTTAATTGCCAACTATACGTTAACAGGCATTTCAAACTTACCATGCCTAATATCAAACTACTGATATCCCATTCTGAAACGTGTTCTTCCTACAGTGTTTGTCATTTCAGTAAATGGCAATGTTGTTGAGTTGTTTAAACCAAATGCTTTGGAATTAGTTTTGCCTCTCTTTTTATCCCATACCACATAACCAGCATTTCGGTAAATCTGGCCAGTTTTACCTTAAAAAATGAACAAAACTAAAATCAGAATGAAACAAAACAGAACTTGGTCACTTCTCACTATACCATATCTAATGTTTTCACTTTGGTGCAAGCCAGCATGATCTCTTGCTTAGATAACTTCAAAAGTCTCCTAACTAGTCTGCTGGATTCTGTTCTTGCATCTTTACAAACTATTCTTTACACAGCAAAATTATCCTGTTGCAACATGTCAGGCCATGTCACTCCTCTACTAAAAACAATCTAATGAAGCTTAGAGCATTTAGAGACAAAGCCAAAGTCCTTACACAAGCTTTTAAAGCTTTCACAACCCAGTCCCTGGTTTCTCTGACCTCATCTTCTATCCAAGCTTCCCTTGCTTACTTCCCCCTTAAGTCCCACTTGTCTCCTTGCTATTCTTTGAACATGATTATGCTATTCATGCTCTTGCCTTACGGCTTTTTCACTTGCTATTCCTTTTGACTGAAATATTCTTCATCCAGATAGGCACATTTACCACTTCATTTTGTTCAGTTTTGTATTCAAATATCACTTTTAAGAGAGACTACCCCTGACTACTTTATATTAAAAGCATCCAGTCACTCTCTAACCATATTATGCTGATTTATTTTTCTTCATAATTTTTATCACCAATTGAAAAATTGTTTTTTGTTTATTATACGTCACATCTGACTAGAATATAAATGCATGAATATAGGTCTACCACTGTTTTGCTCACTGATATATTCCCCAGTACCTATAATTCATCCTGGTATATGCCCAATAACTATTAGGTCAATTCATAAAACGTTGTGTGTGTGTGTGTGTGTGTGTGTGTGTGTGTGTGTGTGTGTGTGTTTACTCTATAGTAGAGTTTACAGAGTCAAATACCTATCATTGGCAATTCTTGTTCTCATGGAATTTGATCGGTTTCTTACATACTTTTTCCCAGTTTCCCACCTCTGCCATCATTCTCACTGAAATGTGTTTTATATAGTAACTAGAGGCCCAGTGCACAAATTAGTGCACCAGTGGGGTCCCTCAGCCTGGCCTGCGGGATTGGGCCAAAACTGGCTCTCCAACATCCCCTGAGGGTTTCCAGATTGTGAGAGGGTGCAGGCCTGGCTAAGGGACCCCACTGGTGCACGATTGGGCAGGGAGAAACACAGGAGGTTGGCCAGCCAAGGAAAGACCTCAGGAGGGCTCCAGGGCATGTCTGGCCCATCTCACTCAGTCCCAATTGGCCAGACCCCAGCAGCAAGCTAACCTACCAGTCGGAGCGTCTGCCCTCTCATGGTCAGTGCACATTATAGTGACTGGTCAACTTGTCAACTGTCTGCGCCCTGGTGGTCAGTGCACATCATATTGAGTGGTTGAGTGGCCTTAGCATATCATTAGCATATTAAGCTTTGATTGGTTGAAAGGCGGACCAGTCAACCAGACACTTAGCATATTAGGCTTTTATTATATAGGATGGCATGCTATTACTCACTATAGAGTCATCCTAGCTAAAAATCTGAGAGGTAATTTTGACTCTTTTTTTTTCCTACACCCCAAATCCAATCACTTACCATATCTAGTAAATTTTATCTAGTCACATTTCTAAGATCTATCATTTCTGTTTCAATTCTACTTTCAAATAAATTTTACTTTCTCCAGCCTCACCACCACTGCCTTCTTAGGCTCTCATCATCTTTAACTTAAAAATAAATTTAATGAAATTTTCGACCTCCTCTCTTGCTCCCTTCCATTCCAATCTATTTTCTACACTGAGTGGTCTTTCTCAAGTGCAAACTATCATCATGTCATTCCTCTACCTGAAACATTTTGATGGTTCTCTATTGCCCACAGGACAAAATTTAAATACCTTAATATGGTCCTTTTTAAAAATATATTTTATTAATTTTACAGAGAAGAAGGGAGAGGGATAGAGAGTTAGAAACATCGATGAGAGAGAAACATCGACCAACTTCCTCCTGCACACCCCCTACTGGGGATGTGCCCGCAACCAGGATACATGCCCTTGACCAGAATTGAACCTGGGACCCTTTAGTCTGCAGGCCAATGCCCTATCCACTGAGCCAAACCGGTCAGGGCAATATGGTCTTTAAGGCCTTAAATAATTAAGTTTCTACTGATCTCTCCAGCTTTATGTATTATTACTATTTAAGCCCAGCTCACATGTGACCTTTGAGATCTTTCCAGCCCTCCTTGTGCTCCTGTAAATACTCCATTAGACCATCAGCATAACCTGATTATACCACATTAGAGAGAGTGCTATTTCCAGAAGCTTGACTGTCTTTTCACTGGAGTGTTAGCTCTAGATATTACATGATTTCAAATATCACCCCTGCTGGAATTGTTCTCTTCCTTCCCTGAGTTCCCACTGTGTTCCATCTGTCTCTTTCCTTAGACACCTTTTATTATAGTTAGTTCTATATTGCTATCACTACCACTAGGCTGAGATCTCCTGGAGGGCAGGACTGTGTACCTCTTGCCTAAGTCAGCTCCCCTACCTATGCACCACTGGGCCTATTGGCCTGCACTCAATTGCAAAGCACTCAATTAATGCTTGTAAGATGAATGAATTTTACTTACGGACATTTTTACTTATATTGCATTTCTATCAACTTTACCCTTTGATGACATCGTTTCATCATTTTAAAATGTTTTAATGGCATTTAAGTATATTAGGTTTTGGTACTGCCCACTTTTCTTTTCTTTTTAAGTATATTTTATTGATATTTTTACAGAGAGGAAGGGAGAGGGATAGAGAGTTAGAAACATTGATGAGACAGGTACATTGATTCAGCTGCCTCCTTCACACTCCCTACTGGGGATGTATCCGCAAACAAGGTACATGCCCTTGACCAGAATCGAACCTGGGACCCTTCAGTCCACAGGCTGATGCTCTATCCACTGAACCAAACCAGTTAGGGCCCACTTTTCTAAATTTGGTAACAAAATCATCAGGAAAGCAGTTAGTAAAATTCTTACAGAAAGCCAAATACTTTTATTATATGAGGAACTTTATTTATTGTGTTTAAATTAAGTCAATCTATGTTTGATCCTTAATTCACTGGGTTTCTTTTTCTGTTTATCTTAATAAAAATTCTTTTTTTATTACTGATTTCACTATTGGTTGAACTATCTCAACTGTTGACTTTAGTCATTTAAGAGAGACATAATTGTACTATTTCCAAGCACTTACATCAAAAATAGAAGAAAAAAATAATTAGGATGCTTTGAATTGGTATTTTGAGATTTGAGGATTTTTATGTGTTTTTCAATAGACTTATTTTAGTAAAGTCAGAGAGATTTGAAGTCATATAGAAACAACCACATGCAGCTTCTTTTGGTTATAGCTGTCTAACAATTCTTAGACACAAGCTATGATTCTACTTTTCTCATCACATTTTGCTCTCTTTGTGGCTCAAGAAGAATCTTAGGTAAGTCTGTTGAGCCATAGAAGCTGAGGGTGAGCCGGATATAAATGATTGTAATAAAATGTACACTATGACCTCTTAAGTTATGTCAAGTGACAAGGCTCTTTTAGACACATTGAAATGATCTGGTCTCTTCAATATTTAATTTATTAAGGAAGGACTGCAATTTCTGTGAATTAAGTAGATTATATTTATTATAACATCTGATACATTTCTACTTCCCTTAAAAAGAATATCTGAAAGAAAAAACGTAGAAAATTATATGCATAAAAATGAATTATCTGATCAGGAACCATGATCATTACCAGTTGTCAAAGGATGCATGAAGATATGAGCTAAATGGGCCGTAAACACATATCATACCTTTTTATAGATAGTTACCTGGATTAAGCTCTTTGAACTCATTTTAGTACAGCATGAGCCAACAAAACAAGGGAGGAACAAAATATATGGAAGAAAGAGTGCCAATTCAGGAGGCAAAACACTCAACCTATTTGCTGCCTGACTTTGGACAAGTCAGTCTTTCATGCTAAGGTTTAATTTCTCCACCTATACAATGAGAGGATTCGGCTAGATCAGAGGTTTGTGGTTGCCTTATATTTCATATCTATTTCATGTCCATAAAATTTAGCTCTGTTCTAAATAGTTCAATTCAACAGCGTTGAGGGAAAGTTACAGTAGCATATCCTATATAATAAAAGGCTAGCCCTAGCTGGTTTGGCTCACTGGATAGAGCATCGACCTATGGACTCAAAGGTCCAGGGTTCGATTCCAGTCAAGGGCACATGCCTGGGTTGTGGGCTCAATCCCCAGTGGAGGGCATGCAGGAGGCAGCCAATCAATGATTCTCTTTCATCATTGATGTTTCTATCTTTCTCTCCCTCTCCTTTCCTCCCTGAAGTCAATGAAAATACATTAAAAAAATCTACACTAATAAAAGACAAACATGCAAATCGACAGTACCTTTGCTATGCCTTAAGCCACTCCCACCAGCCAATCAGAGCTACTATATGCAAATTAATCCAACCAAGATGGTGGCCAGCAGCCACGGAGCTGGAACAGGCAGGAGGCTTGGTTTCTCCAATGATGGAGGAAGCCAGCTTCCTGCCTTCTGCGGCCTGCTCTGAGCTCCACTAAAAGCAACAAAGTTTCAATTATAGAAGATAAATAAACTCCAGATACCTGCTTTCAGCCGGCCATGGCCATGGAGCCAGAGCGAGCAGGAGTGGGTTGCCCTGGCGATGAAGGAAGACAAGCTTCCCTCCCGCCGATGCTGGCCAGCTCTGAGCTCCTCTCAAGGCTACAAAGTTTCAATTATAGAAGGTAAATAAATCCCAGAATAAAAAAAAGAAAAAAAGGAGAGGCTGTGAGCGTCCATCGCCCTGAAAACGGCCCTCAGCTCCTCATCCAGATGGCCAGGCACCCCAGTGGGGACCCCCACCCTGAAGGGGGCGAGACCAGCCGGCCAACAGCCATCAGCCCCTCACCCAGGCTGGACAGGCACCCCAGTGGGACCCCCCCCCTGATCCAGGACACCCTTCAGGGCAAACCAGTCGGCCCCCACCCATGCCCC
>NW_006298166.1:42257-44430 GCF_000327345.1 Myotis davidii | reverse complement strand
CTAGGCTGAGGGACCTCCTTCCCCCCGGTGCACGAATTTCTTGCTCCAGGCCTCTAGTAATAATAATAAAAGGCTAATGCAAATCGACTGAACAGCGGAATGACTCGTTGCTATGATGTGCACTGACCAATGCACCAGATGCTCAATGCAGCAGCTGCCCCCTGGTGGTCAGTGCACTTCCACAGGGGAAGTGCCTCTCAAGCAGAAGCTGGGCTCATGGCTCGTGAGTGCGGCAGCAGTGGCAGGAGCTTCTTTTGCTTCTGCGGCAGTGCTAAGGACCCCTCGGGGGATGTCCAACTGCTGGCTTAAGCCTGCTCCTGCTGGCAGTCATACATCCCCTGAGGCATCCTGGACTGCAAGAAGGTACAGGCCAAGCTGAGGGACCACTCCCCCCATGCATGAATGTAGTGCACCAGGCCTCTATATATTATATAATATTATAAAGAATCATAGACAAGATAGACAAGAATTTGACTCCAGGCTCTCTACTTACTATCCACATGACCCTAAATAAACTGATTCACTTTTCTGGACTTTAGTTTTCTATTTGTATAAAGGGAATGATAATAATTCATACCTTTCATGAATTATTATCTTAAATTATGCCACTTGTTGTCTTAGACAAAGTTTAAGAATACAAAGATAAATCTTACCCTGCTTACCCTTAGGTGATTATAGGCTGAGAAAAACATGAAGTAAATAATGAACTTAGATGCAATGCAGTCTGGGGGCCACAAAGGAAAATACATACCAAGTGATTTATGAATTAAAACGGTGAAGAGGGCAATTTCAACCTGGAGAATCTGAGAAAGACACGTGTATCCCTTCAATGACCATTTACTGATCACCTGCCTTGTGCTGAGCATTTGAATAAAGAGGCAAATAAGAACAAACACCTGTATTTCAAGTCTCCATTCAACCAATGAAATGATTCTTAAACATTTTTTGCTTCATAGACTCCTTTATAAAGCTGATGAAATTAAGGACTCTATCACCAGAAATATGGGCACTTAATTTTGCATTCAAAACCAAAGAATTCAAAAACCCTGTAGAAGTTCATTCTTATACCCCTTGGGTCCTTGGACTTCATATTAAAAACTCCTGATTTAGTTGGAGTCTTTATAAAAGAGGTGACATTTGAGGTTATGTCTGAAGAACGGATAAATTTCAAATGGTGTGAAAGAACAGTCTTCTTGGTCTTTGAACACAATCTTTGCAATTCCATAGCTCATACTGACCCCTTGCTTCTGCACATTCGTTGGGTCAGAACGAAGTGCCTATTTTCTGTTTTGTTGCCTTACCTAACACTTGTTATCTGCATGCTCCTTTACTCCTGGATGTTTGCTTGGCTTCAGAATTAAAGGTGCTCTTAATGGGCCTCTGCTAGCCTAGTCTGCCACTCTTCATCTAGGTTTCCATTCACCCATACCTGGTCCCTACAATTCATCGCTGCTAATGTCTATTCTCCAATCTTACTTCTTACGCTGTCTCTCTGTTCCACTGCCAGTAAAATGCCCAATAGAGAAATTGAACATACAGTGAAGAGACATTTGTGAATGGAAGGCCTTCCTCAGATCCAACACCTATTCTAAAAAAAATCAGCCTGGTATATGAGTTTTGCTTTTTCACTGCCCTGATTGTTGTCCTAGGATTTGATCTTCTATGTCTACACAGCTTTATGCTTCACAGAGTAGATTAACTGCAGTAACAAATGACTCCCAAGCCTCAGTGGGTTACCCTGACGAAGTTTATTCCTTGTGTACCTTCCAGACCAATGCAAATAGACAGAGAGGAGGCTTGGCTTTAAGCAGTCCTTCTAGTCCAACGCTTTCTGGGAGCCGGTCCATCCTTGCTGTTTCAAGGGACCTGGCATATATGGCATACTGTTCTTAATATGTTTGCTCACCTTCTTGGCACTATGTGTTTTAACCAAGGTCACCTCTCCGAGAAAGGTTGTTTCCCCAGGTAGAGATTTTCCCCTGAAGTTAGGGAGGGAATAAAACCCCTTCACTAAGTGCCAGGCGGGTAATTAATCTCTTTAGCTACGAACAATCATGCTTAAGCTACATAATCGTTACTCCCTGGAATGGAGATAAGAAACCCCCTAACCTTTAGAATAGAGATTGATAGGATTGGAATCAACTGGTATAAATACAGATTTAACAAGATAGCA
>NW_006298166.1:36989-41730 GCF_000327345.1 Myotis davidii | reverse complement strand
AGAACATGGACACAGAACTTGGCTGGAGATTGTGGCTAGAGATCCTGGCAAGGCTGCTGATCAACTGAACGCTGTCTCCATGTCATTCCTTCTTCGCCGACTCTGTCCTCACCTTTGGGGACCCCTGGACCTGCTGGGGCTGGGCCCCAGCAAACGCTGACCATGTTCCGCACATGTTTCTCAAGATTGCTCTGAGGATTAGCCTCTAGATGGCAAAAAGGAAAGAGAATCAGTGGTTGTGGTGGGGAACCTGGAGGGCAGTAACACACATCATCTTCCACTGGCCAGAATACAGCCACATGGATCCACCAAACGTAACCAGGAGGCTAGGAAAAGCAGTCTAGTTTTGTGCTCACTAGGAAAGTGAACATAATTTAGAGAATGCATAATATAGTCTCTGCCATGCACAGCCATTAGTTCATTTGAAGCTCCTAAGAACTCTAGGAAGTACATGACAAGGATTAACATCCTCTGTTTACAGATGAAGGAACATGATCAGAGAAATGAAGTGATTTTCCCAAAGCCACACAGCTGGTAAATGGAAGAATCTAGAGTCAAACTCAGGCCATTGGCTCCAATACTTAAACTCCTTTTATACAACATGAGCCATAGGTTATACTAAAATATAATAACTGAGTGTCAGGGGAAGAGTCTTAGGGCAATTATATCGAAGTGAAATCTGGAGATAATTGACATAGAAATATTTGAAGGAGCTCATTAAAATGCAAATTCCTTAATCCCAACCTATGCCTACTCACTGCTTCAGCAGCTGGAGGGAGGGTGGGTCAAAGAATTTGCTGATGATTCTTCTGTGCATGATGTAGTTTGAGAACTCTCTGCCTTAAGACTTCACTTGTTTTCACCTACATGTTTAAAAGAAATTATCCTTTTTGGAAGCTGGTTTTTCACTAGTTTCTAACCTAGTATCTGCTGAAAGCTCTCTAAACTGACATTGGTGATAAAAAGATCCAGTTGTGCTTAATGTTTAAAGACAGATGGGTTTCTTTCTAAAACTAGGCAAATGGGGGTTCAGAGTGACAAAGGTCTATAGCAAAATTATCATTCAGTTGGAGAATTGCTTAATAAAACTCTGGCTATCTCTATTGGCAAAGTGACTGAAGACCTGAAGCAAATTCTATGGTAATTCAAGTAAAAATAATATTACTTTATCTTGAATTTAGAGCTTTATGTGCAATTCTGAGATAATGCTTTAAATTGAAGATAATTTTAGAATCAATTTAGAGGATAGCTTCTTTCCCTTGTCATGTTGCCTAAATATTGAATATAGTATTCATTTCACATCTGGCATAAATACTGCATGGTCTATGAACTAAGGGGTATAAATATTTCATAATTAAGAAACAGAGACAGCAATCACCCATCCAGTTTAACAAGCTTCTAAATTCATACCTTTTCATTCCACCCCCAAAATTTGAGGATGCTGATAAGCCTCTTAATTATATTTTATAATATTTCATTTTAATGTAGAAATTATACATATTTCACTTTCATCTAGAAATAGATATTAATTTAAGTGATGTTACTTATGCTACCTAAAAGCCTTCTAAAGTGTTATTTAGATAGTCAAAATGTTTGCTTTTCTCCCTAAAAGGTGGTTTAAGACACTAATTGTATGAATACCAACTTCAGTCTCAAAATATCCTTCTAGTAACTATAATTTAGTGTGAATTATTTATACTCTTCAGAAGAATCATGCATAGAGAAATGCCGAATCATAAAATGGTAGATATTACTTATGGCAGTAGCAACCATTGCCAAGTTTCCTCGAATGGTCTTATCTTCTGCCTGGTGAGTTGTTGGTATAATTATGGCTATGTTGGGAGTGAGAAGGGCCCACTCTTCATTACTTCTAATCTTCAGAGAACTGAGTCCAGAGTTTAATTTAGTTGCAACTTGAAAGCTAAAACTCCAGTTTTCTGCCTGCCCCTGCCTCTCACAAATGAAGCCCGTGTTTTGGCCTGGATTCTTACAAGCTGATGGTTATGAATGATGCTTGGGGATGGCCTTTATTATTTCAGAACCGGTATTTGAGACTAACAGTCCTGTTCTGAATATGCAGCTCTACTCCTTTTTTTTTTTTTTTTTTTAGAGCAATTGATTTTATCTGAACCAAGTTAAGGAAGCTATCAGACATGACTATGTATTTTGGCCAAGAAAAATGAGTAGGATTTTCACCCAGTAGGGATGGGAGAGAGAAATGGAGAGCTGAGGGCCAGCAACAGTAAAATTGTGGAGGTGGGGCAGTGTGTGGAAGTCAGGCAATGTGAAGGAGCCCCTATGAAAACAGCCATGGCATATAGGTTAGAATGAAGAATAAGGGCACAGGTCTACTCTGAAGGTTCTTCTAGTCCTTAATCTTTTGACTGATATGCATTCATTTCTACTCTTGTGAACTTACATCTGAATCCAAACATTGATATTTCAATAAACCTTAAATTTGAGTTATATTCAAGTTTAGTTTATTTTAATCTTACATAAAGTTGTAAGAGGTACTATTGGGAACAATACTGTAGTATAATGTAGTGGCTAAAAACAATTATTTTAGAACTAGAGGCCCAGTGCATGAAATTCATGCACGTGTGGGGTCCCTAGGCTCAGCCGGCAATCAGGACCTTCTGATTGCCAGCCGGGGCCTTCCTTCCCTGGCTGCCAGCTGCCGACTGAGGCCTTCCTTCATTCGCACAGCCCCCTGATGGTCAACGCATGTCCTAGTGAGCGATCGAGCTCCTGGTCTCCCTGTCAAATTCCCAAGGGGAAACGTTGCATATCAGACTTTTATATAGAGGGATATTAGATTGGCTTGAGTTCAGATAATGACTCTGTCACTAGCAGAGTAAACTGGAGCAATTAACTTAATCTCTCTGAGCCTCAGTTTCTCCATTAAATGTGGATAATGATAGAATAATAATACCTATCTCACAAGACTATCACTGAGATTAAAAGTATCTATACACACATACATGCATACAGCACACTCATATATGCTTAACATAGTATTTGACATAGCATAAACAGTTAAAAATGGCCTTTGAAATCAGAGAAATAGATAAGATTACACAGGCCGAGTGTGTATTAGGAGATGAGAAGGGGGCCTACGACAGTAACTTGAGGAATGCCAAGCCTGAATTTGAATCACAAATTCATTAATCTCTAGCTCTATGGTGTCTGGCTAGGGACTCTATTGGATGTGAACTGCAAAGTGTTTATTAGTTTTAACATCAAGGACGACATTGATGACTTTGGTGAGAACTTTTTTAACTGGAGGGGCAGATATAAGAGGGAGATTTAGTGAATGGGCAGTGAGGAAGTACAAATAAGAAGTGTAACAACGATTACTACTACTTCTACTACCACTACCACAGTTACTACTACTATGAATGGGTATTACTATGAGCCAGGCTCTAGTAAGCAGTTCGAAGTAATAAGCTCATTCCTACTATTTTTTTTTTTGAATTTTTGTGAGTTTATTTGAGCCAAACTGTCCACATATGCCGGGAAGCAGTACCTCAACGAATTGAGATAGTGCTCCGGAGAATGGCCGGGTTACAATTGTATTTATACATTGCAATCAAAGGAGGAATGTAGGTGGGTTACATGAAATTCATTGGTGACAGATTTAAATTTCACGCCATCCTTTGTGGTTATTTTAGGTCTCTGAGTCTGCTAGGCTGCCACGCAGGCCTTCCCTGAGCTTGTCAGGTCAGCGTGTGGCCCCTTTCGTCCACACATCCCCCTTTTGGTCATAAATCAATCCAAAGGATGCATTGATGACCAACCTTTTGGTTGGATAATGAATGGAGTCCCACGGTGCTAGGAAGGCTCATTCCTAGGATGTCTCAGTGTCAGCATGTCTTGCTGAACAGGTGGACCACTGGGGATGGAGCAAGACCATAACCTTAGATGGCATTTAAGGTCGAATTATTATTATTTAAAAAAGGGCAGGTAAATGGGAGGCAGTCAGGTCCTATATGTCCTTGTTAAATTCATTCCTACTATTACTATCTCTGTCTTATGGATGAAAAAATGAAAGCTCAGGATGCTTAAGTAACATGGATAGGGTTGCAGTTACTAGGTGGCATAAGTGGGACACAAACACAATTTCTTTTCACACAACCCTGCTAGCATAGTGAAATGTAAGAAAGCTCTAACACATTTGTTTAACAGCTTCTGCAGATGAGATGCTGTGCACTTAGTTTTCGTAGTACTAGGGCTCTGAAAACACAGAATAAAACAACCTAACTCAAATAACTATATTACAAGGCTGGGCTTTGAACTTGGAGACTACACATTTGCTGGGGTAACTAAAATTTCTCACAATTTCACTAATGATGTGACTATAAGGCAGGGCTGCTTCAGCTGTGGTGCCCCAAACTGACATTCTTGTTGCAATGGCAAACATTTAACTGGAATCCCAGAGAACATCCAACAAAAGAAAAGTTACAGTGAAAAATTTTAAAAATATGACATTGGGACAGGAAAGAGCTATGTTGCACTCATATATTTTTGGATGATCTCTTGTGTCCTAAATGTGGATGAATCTTTTAATTTGAACAGATGTATCACTATATACCTGTGTGACCTTGCACACATTTAAGTACTGAATACCCCAGGGTTTGTATATCAAATGTGGAAAATAACAGTATTACTTACACTGCTTAAGGTTATTTTGAGAATAGATTGTTTAAAACAATGGCTGGAATATAGTAAGTGCTAGCTTTTA
>NW_006298166.1:30201-36878 GCF_000327345.1 Myotis davidii | reverse complement strand
TTCCTCTCCCTCTCCCTCTCCCTCTCCCTCTCCCTCTTTCTCCCTCTCTGTCTCTCTCCCTCCCTCCCTCCCTCCCTCCTTCAATACCTGCTTTTGAAAACCCCCATCTTTAGACTTTTCATTTTCTTTCAAACCATCAGTTGTCTTTGTTTTTCACCTCCTCTTCTATTTTAATATAGATGTTAGATCTGTCTCCTTAATTAGTTACTTCAATAAAACGTCCATCTCCTTTGATTCTTCATTGCCCTGTGTATCATGTGGACAAACCATAACCCTAGACTAATCCAACTGTCTCTAACCTTGTGGCTTCCTGCTCTCACCTCTCCAATTGAAGTTGAAGAAGTACTCTTCCTTTAGTTTGAGATAAATCCCATTTTTTACCTATCTTCAGGTAAATGATCCTATTTCTTCTAGCTTCAGTATTGTCTACTGGCTTTCTTGTTCCTTCTCAGTAGCATTGAAACATGCTCAGTTTTTCCCACTATAAAGCAAGATGCAAAACAACCAAACACAATACACCCTCCCACCACATCTGTGTCTACATCTAGCTACAAACTTACAAGACCAATACTTGTAGATTCCATATTTCTAGAGTCTACCAAAAGCAGTTTACACAATGTTGTCTTCACATGCTCAGTAACATTAGCTCTTCAGGTAACTCTGGTCTGCATTTTGCCTCTCTCTTTCCACTGACACTGACCTAGCAAAGTCATCTGTGCCCTATGATGGCAATAATCGAGGGTAGCATGATAGAGAAAAAAAAAAGTTTTTCTTTTTCCTCCACAGAATAGAGGATAATACCTGACACAGAATAGGAATTCTTTAAGTGCTTGTGGCAAAAAGGAAAGAAAATGTACAAAAAATCTGGCTCACTATGATAAAAGAGTGACTTGCAATATTTTTGTCCTGAGCCCAAACTGGTACAAATTCATTTAAAATTCAGTAAGAAAAACTTCTCCCTGGGAAGAATGGAGACACTTGAGCTGACTTTGATTATATAGCAAAACAAACAAAAAAATGGTGTTGGTTGACTTTTTAATTTCATTTTTATTAAATATTTATGATTACATTGATAATTCATTCCAGAGACAAAAGTATAGAGTGGCATGTTCTCAAGTTTAATGCATTAAGAGACCAACCTAGTAAAGTATGTGAACCACAGCTTGAGAAATAACCCTTGAGAACTGGAAAATGCATAAAGAGGGCATGCACATTAGATTACCCAGTTCCTCACCTTCTTAGCTCCATCCCAGATTTATTTATATTCCTTTCAATCACTGATATTGATTACAGCTTTTGAATGTTTTTGGTTGTTAATCCTCACCCGAGGCTATTTTTCCATTGATTTTTAGAGAGAGTGGAAAAGAGAAAGACAGAGAGAAACATTGATGTGAGAGAAACACATCAATTGGTTGTCTCCTGCACATGCCTGGATCAGGGCCCAGGGCAAAGAGGTGCCTGAAATAAAGGTATGTGCCCTTGACCTGAATCAAACCTGTGACCCTTTGGTCCACAGGCCAACACTCTATCCACTGAGCAAAACTGGCTAGGGCACAGCTTTTGACTTTTAAGTTGAAGAGGAAGGGGGATCAATGGCTAGTTTCCCATTATTGGAGTGGATACATTGGCCCAGATCCCCTATGTAGGCACCATTCTCAGTTACTAGCAATTTGGATGTTGCTTCTTCTCAATGAAAATTGTCCTAGGCCTCAGAGATCTGCTTTTCCCTGGGTTATACCCTCTCTCTGTGACTTGATAGCTAGCTAATTTAGAAATATAAAGGCTGGGCAGCCTTGCTTAAATTTGAGTTCTGAAGGGCCACCCCAGCTCTAGAGCCCCCATAGAATCAACTGAGGCCCCATTTGCAACGACATTGCTAGACAGCATCTCCCCCTGCTCAACCCTTTCTCCCTCATCTCTTCACAGGCTTGCCTTTTGTCAAATACAGGATGCACATGGCAATTAAGGATCTACTTTTATTTAGGCTACTGCCATAGGTAGAATATTAATTAGTGAGGAACTTCTGAAAGAAAAGGAAAAGGGCTGGAGTTTTGTAGAGGCAGGAGACAATGGAGTTATTTGCTTCATCTAGGAATATTATAGAGGCCACATGGAAAGATAGAGAAGGTCTTATCAGGGTATATGAAAATATGCCAGAGTCTGGTGGTTCTTTGTGGTTAGCTATTTCCCGAACAAAAGAAAGGTGGTGGTGCTGGTGGTGGTGTTTGCATTCCTAACTACCACTGCCTTCTGGGAATCCAGGGTTCAAGTAAAGTTTAAATACTCTCAGAAGATTTCCCAAGTCAAACTCTTATAAGCAACTCTCCATCTCCAAGTCTGTTTCCAGAAAACCACTGGTAAACAATCTGCCCTCTGGCCTTTTGGACTGGGTTTAAGCTCCTCTGGTTAGAACCCTGTATGCCAGAAATCTAGACAATTGCAAATCTAGAGATTCTGGGCAAACAAGGGGTGAGATTCTAACCCAAAGCCTTCAAAGTTCTTCATTTACAATGAGACTGACTCAACTGAGCTGCTTCAGGGTCAAGTTGAAATGCTGAACTGGAGTTCTTGGAGGCTTTTCTTTCAGTAATGCACTAGCACCCTAAAGATGGGAACATGGGAAAGTATTTTGATAGATATAATATATTTGATGTGGACCTTGGACCTTGCAACTTCCACTCCTGGCTTGGGCAGTGATAACTGTAAAGCCTCTTTCCACTGGAGGGCAGTAACCTGGGGGAATGAGGCAAGGAAGAACAGAGTTGACCCTGCATAATGCCTGCAACTCAAAGTCTCATGAGAGGCACTTAGAAACTACCCCAAGATATACAGAGTGGACATTTTGGAAATAAAAGCTTAATGGAGGCTTGAGCTTCATATTTTGGTCACAAAAATAAATGTGACCTTTCAGGATGGTGAGATCTGGGATATCTGGGTTACATTCAAGTATATTTAAGTAGGTCTCATTAAAATAAGAAGTTTCTTTCTTGGCAAGTTGGGTCACACTTAAATGAGATCACAGACCAGACATTTCTTTGTAATCTATACAGTACTTTAGTAAAATAAGATTCAAAAACAGATAGCATTGTCCCTGTAAAGGGAAGTCATCTTTGTAGTTAGGCACTTTGGTTTTGGAGTCTGGTAGATCTATATGACTTTGGACTAGATTTTAGCCAGTGGGGGAGCCAGAGACTTTAACCTCCCACACATGATATTTCAATAGCATTATGCTCCCCAGTCTACCCCAGAGGAATACAAAGCAATAACAAAGCCAAATTGCATGGGATACAATTGAAGCTTCAAGATGAGTACCCTAATCTTGAGTAACTTCCACAAATCATGCACACAAATGAAAACAAAACAAATTCTGGGTAAAAAAAAAAGTCCTTTCAATTCTTTAGCCAACTCCCACTCCCAGTTTGTTCTTCTCTCTCTCTCTCTCTCTCTCTCTCTCTCCCCCCCTTCTCTCTCAGTCACAAGGTTGCAGTCCTAAACCCTTCTGAGCAGGCATGTCATCTCTTCAACTAGCATATATAACTTTTTCTGAGCCTCAGTTTCCTTGTCTGCATGATGAAATAAATATTTAATGAAATCTTTCATGTATGGTTCTTATCACTGATTGACCCATTGCTTGCATGCATCTCTATGGAAAAAATAGTATTGGGATAAAATTTTTATAGATTTTATAAGATATCTTGTAATTTATGTCATCTATAATTAAACATTTATTGCACTTTTTCTATATGCTTATGGGTAGCATGAAGAGAGGTCAATGTTTCTTTGTGTCTGTTTCTCTCCCTCTTCTCATTTGAATCCGGATCACTTGATTGCACAAAACAAGAAACAGAAACACCTCAAAAGAGCTCAAGCAAAAAGGGGATGTATTATTAAGGGGAATCCCTTGGAACTCAATTAAGAGGTCCATACTTTACCTGTATTAATTAATTTAATTCCCTAAAATAATTAAGCAAATGTTATTTTCAAATACTGATAAGGATACTGAGACCCAGAAAGGTAACATAATTTACCTTTTAAAAATAATCATTTCCATCCTTTTCCTGCTTGGCTGCACAAAGATTGGCTGTCATCATGAACAACACAGAAACTATCCAGACCAGGAAGTTCATGACCAACAGACTACTTCAATGGAAATAAATATTCATTGACATCCTTCACCCTGGGAAGGCAACAGTACCTAAGACAGAAGTTGGGAAAGAACTAGCCAAAATGTACAAGCCTACAGTCAATGATATCATCTTTGTATTTGGATTCAGAACCCATTTTGGTGGTGGCAAGACAACTGGCTTTGTCACGAATAATGATTCCTTGGATCACACAGAGAAACGTGAACCTAATCATAGACCTGCAAGACTCACCTGTATGACCAAAGATGACCTCAAGCAAACACAGAAAGGAACACAAGGATAGAATGAAGAAAGTCAAGAACTGCAAAGGCCAGTGTTTTTGCTGGCAAAAAGAAGGAGTAAAGATTCTTCACTGATTTTATCTGTGGTGATTGCACAGATTTTTCATGAGAGGATTAATAGACTAGGAACTTCCAAAAATAATTATTTCCACTTTGTTAGACATTTTAATTATTTCCATATATTTCTATTATTTAAAAAATTCATTAAGTATTTCTGTGCATATTAACTTTTTTCTTTTATAATGATTTTTGAGAATAAACTCTAAGAATTCATATTATAATGACAAAAGGTATGAGTTTTTCAGTGATTTAGTATTTATCACTCTGGTTTTTATTTCATGATATAATTTCATTGACTAAGAAATCTCCAATTATTTTAAAGATGCCTTTTGCTATTCTTACTAATTATTTAACACTGGAATGTGTTTTAGATATTGAATAGCAAAATTTAATCATCTGTGGGCTCTTTGTCTTGCATATTTATTTACCCTTCTTCAAAATATTGAGTACTTACTAAGTGCAGGCTTTGTCCTTGTGTGTCAATAGCCATCGCCCCTCAGTAAGATAGTTTTGGTGAAGAACTAATAATTCAGCTTTGTTCAGTTCAGTTCATTCAGCCTTTATTGAATACCTCTGTGGTGTGGCACCAGAGGACAGGAATAATGATTTTATTTTGCAAAGATGTTCCTTGTTCTAGCAGGCTGGAAGTGCTTTGACAATGTACATCCTCTTGTTGATAAGACTCTATAGTTCAATGGAGTGTCTCAGAACTTATCAGACTTTGTTGACCTTAAAAAACTTCTTATTTTTTATCCTTATGAAATAAATATTTTTTTTCAACACACACAAAATATAAGACCTAGGGCAGAGGGTTGGGACGAGCTAGAAGTGGGCAATGGGAGAAAAAGGGGGGGGGCATAGGTAATATTTTCAACAATATTTTTTAAAATAAAATTTTAAAAATAAAATTACAAAGTATGAACACCCTCACCCCAAACATACATTCTTTTTCATACTTTGTCCGGTATCTGCATTAATCTGAAAAAATGATTAATATCAATTCAAAACCTTAGGCAAACTGTACTTGCCTTTTACATATCTCTTATGTGCTACATACTCAAAGGTAGGTTGCTGGATTTTTTCAATATCTCAAAACTATGAAGCAAAAAACTAAGGCCTACAGGAAAAGTGGGATGAGGAACAGCTATGGAGATGGAGTAGAAGTTTGCCTATCACTTTCACCTGACTCTTGTTGCCATGGAAACAATTTCCTTGGTCTGCACTGCTTGTATATGTTTAAAATAACACCTTTTTGTATTATCGATCTCTTTTAGTTTTGTATTTGCACAAATAAGTCAACATCAATATTTCCTATTTGTCCACATAAAATGAAGAGAATTTGAGAACTGGACCCCCTCCATGTAGAATATCATTATTCATTATTTTTCATTTTGTTTATGGGCAATATAAATAAGGCCAGCCATTATCATATGACTTAGGCAGTGTTATGGGGTTGAATTGTGTCTCATAAAATTTATGTCAAATCCTAATTCCCAGTACCTCAGAATGTGACTTTATTTGGAAGTGAGATCTTTACAGACATAATCACATTAACATGAGATGTTGATATGACTGATGTCCTTATAAAAAGGGAATATTTGAATACAGAGGCACACATATAGGAGAGATGATATGAAGAGATAGAAAGGAGATAGTCATCTATAAGCCAAGGAAAGAGGCCTAGAATAGATTCTTCCCTTATAGCTAATTTATACTTTTGTGTGCACATGTAAAAACATGCACAGAGGGATAGCATGGTATTTTTGTTTTTTTCAGGAGGCAGTAGGGAGGAGATTTGGGGAGTTTTCTTTGGGGATGGTGAAACCTAAGATGCAGTTTTAAGGATGAAGGGAAGTTTAGCTGGTAAGAAATTTAGGAAGGGGGGGCGGGGGAAGTGGCCCAGGTAGAAGAGATGAGGTGTGAAATGTCCTGAGTAGGTGAGCAAGAAAAAAGTGTATTCAAGGAACTCCTTAAAATTCCAATCTTTGGCCTGACACTACACGTTCCTACTTCTCCATCTACCATTTTTTAGCATTTTTATTTCTCTCACTACTAATAAAACTAAATGTTCAAGGTTCACTCCTTAGCCCAGAGATATTATTCTCTTTTAATACTTTGTGAAAACTATTATTTTTAATATTATTACATGAAATATTATCTCCAAACGGGGCTCCCATGTATGAATCTGCAG
>NW_006298166.1:26685-30177 GCF_000327345.1 Myotis davidii | reverse complement strand
CAACTGCCTCCTGCACACACCCCCACTGGGGATGCACCCACAATGAAGGTACATGCCCTTAACTGAGATCAAACCTGGGACCCTTGAGTCTGCAGGCCGATGCTCTATCCACTGAGCCAAACCAGTTAAGGCAGTCTTTATATTCTTATAGCCCAACATCAGCACAGCCCAAGACACAAATTACATTAACTTTCTTCCAAAAGTGTTGCCCAGGTTTCTGTATTTAAAAATAATAATAATAATTTGTTTTTATGTATTGGCTTCAGGTGGACATCTTAGCAATCTTATACTTTACATAGCATCCCCTGTGATATTTACAGTAGCCTAAATGGCACCATACATAGTTATGACAATATTTTTGACAAATTTCCTGTGCGTTACTTACTTCCCCATGACTATTTTGTAACTACCAATTTGTACTTCTTAATCCCTTCACCTTTTATCTTCCCAACCACTCTCACCTGTGGCAATCACCATTTGCATCTCTGTATCTATGAGTCTGTTCCAATTTTATTTGTTTATTAGAGGCCCAGTGCACGAGTTGGGATTGGGGCCAGGCCTGTCGGGAGGAGGAGATGGCGGTAGGTTGGCCAGCTGGCCAGCCAGCCCTGATTGGGCCCATCTGGGCCAGGCTGGCTTGGGGAAGGGGCTGTGGGAGATTGGCCAATGGGCCCTGCCCCCAATTGGGGTTGGCGGGAGGTGATTGGTGACAGGACTGGCTGTGGGGAGGGATTGTGGGCAGTGGGCTGGCTGGCCCCACCCTCAAATGGGGTTGAGGGCTGATCAGGGGCCAGCGGCCTGGGGGAGAGACCATGGGTGGTTGGCTAGCTGACCCCGCCACTGATTGGAGTGAGGGAGCCTATCAGGGGTGTAGCTGGCTAGGGGTAGGGACTGTGGGCCAATCAGGGTGGTGGGGCCCATCAGGGGTGGGGCCGACTGGGGGGAAGGACTACAGGAAGTTGGTCAGCTGTCCCCACCCCTTATTGGGGTGGGCATGATAAGTGGAGGGGCTGGCTGATTGGGGGCGGGGCCAGCCATAGGGAAAGGCCACAGGGGGGCATGTTGTCCAGCCACCCCACCCTCTATAGAGGTGGGAGAGGCCTATCAGGGGCAGGGCCGGCACAGGGGAGAGGCTGTGGGAGGTTGGCTGGCTGGCCCACCCCCTGATTGGGCTGGTTTGCTGGCCACAATGGGCATCATAGCAACTGGTCATTTCGGTCGTTACCGAGTTCCGGTCACTAGCTTTTTATATATAGAGATTTGTTTTGTTTTTTAGATTCCATGTATAATTGAAATCATATGGTATTTGTCTTTCTTTGACTGGCTTATTTCACTGAGCATAATATCTTCTAGGTCCATCCTTGCTGTCACAAATGGTAATATTTCATTATTTTTTATAATGGAGTAATATTCCATTATATATATGTACTAGAGGCCCGGTGCACGACTCATTTATTGATAGGCACTTCAGTTGGTTCTGGGGCTTCTTGAGAGGGACTATGGTGCAAGTCAATGTCAGACCATGCCTTTGACCAGCTCAGGGCTACCTGTTAGAAGCTACAAAGCAATCCACATAAATAGGTGCCTGTTCTGGGCTTAGATGAGTGTGGAAGGGGCCATACTAGGAACCAAGGCTGACTGCAATCAGTATTGAGCCAGGGGCAAGTCTGCAAAAGAACCAAGGCACCCCAAAACTTGCTGTCAACTGCTGGCTGCTTCTAAGGCTTAACCACTGAAAGAGCCTTGGGCTGTATGCTAGTTCCATGAGCCAGGGTCTTGGGGAGTCACCTGAGTAGGGCACTTAATATTCACCAGGTTAATACAAATTCAGATTTGGCACTAGTCATGGGCCAGAGGCCACTTCAGCAGAAGTCTCAGGTTACACTGAGGCTAGCTGCCATCTGCCTAGGGCCTGTGGACCTTTGAGTTTGGGTGAGGTCCTAGGGAGTCATCAGGGTGTTGCTGGTGGAGTTCACTAGGCTAATGCAAATTCAGATTTGGCCAGGTTGCGGGGAGCGTGCAAAACTGGAAAGAAGGCACTCATAGACCTGGCTGGAGGAGCACTCAAAACAAAGATAATTGTTGGTCATCTGCATAGTTGATAGTCAATGGTTGTTCTACCTTCATAAATGAGTATAAAAAATTACAAGCGTTCAAACTAACATGGCCATTTCTACTTTTACATCATTATGCATTCAAGAATAAAGTAAAATAACAACGACAAACAATAGACTGATGTCACTGACAGCTGTTTGCCAGGAATGGGGGTGGAGTGAGAACCCACCTTTTTGAATGAGGGTAATGTTAGATTCTTACTTGAAATACCTGAGAAACAAGTTTGGGAGATAATTAGGTAAGTACTATAAAAAAAAAACCCTCTCTGGTTTCTGGAAACATTCATTTCTTTATGCAGCAGTACTTTGAAGCACCCTGCATTATATTTGTCATTGAGGAAATGGAATTATTCTGAACTATAACATATATATGTTTAAAATAACTTCAAATATAAGTACTACTGACACCATGAAACTAAACTGAAATAAAATTGTATGTATTTGTGTGTTTGTGTGTGTGTCTCTCTATATATATGTATGTATATATATATATATATATATATCACTGTTTTTTTGTGTGTGTTTTTTATAAACTCATCTGTTAAGGGGCAGTTGGGTTGTTTCCATAGCTTGGCTATTGGGAATAATGCTACAATGAACATATGAATGCATATATTCTTCTATTTAGTGTTTCCAGGGGTTGTTTTTTTTGTAGACTCTTTAAGGTTGTCTATATCATATCATCTACAAATAATGACAGTTTTACTTTTTACGTTCCTATTTGGGTACCTTTTGTTGCTTCTAGTCTGATTGCTGTGGCTAAGATTTCCAATGCTATATTAAATAAGAGTGGTGAAAGCAAACATTCCTGTCTTGTTCCTGACCTTAAGGGAAACACTTTCAGTTTTTGACCATCGAGTACAATGTTGGCTGTAAGTTTGTCATATATGGCCTTTATTATGTTGAGGTATGATCCCTCTATTCTCACTTTGCTGAGAGATTTTACATAAACTAGTGACCCAGTGAACGAAATTCCTGCACAGGAAGGGGGTGTCCCTCAGCCCAGCCTGCACCCTCTCCAATCTCAGACCATTTGGGGGATGTCAACTGCTGGTTTAGGCCTGAACCCAGGATGTCCAACATGCCTGATCCCAGGATGTCTGACAGGCCTGATCCCAGGATGTCTGATAGGCCTGATCCCAGGATGTATGATAGGCCTGATCCCAGGATGTCCCAGGATGTCCGACTGCCGGGATCGGGCCTAAACTGGCAGTTGGACATCCCTCTCACAATCCTGGACTGCTGTCTCCTAACCGCTCGCCTGCGTGCCTGCCTGATTGCCCCTAACTGCTTCAGCCTGTCAGCCTGATCGCCCCCTAACAGCTCCCCTGCCAGCCTGATTGATGCCTAACCACTCCCCTGCTGGCCTGCTCATACC
>NW_006298166.1:25792-26027 GCF_000327345.1 Myotis davidii | reverse complement strand
GGCCTGCCGGAGTGGGCGGGTCATGCCTTCCTGATTGCCCCCATGGCCCGGCCCAGTCCAATCCACACTGCCACAATCGGCCACAGGAGTGGGTGGGTTGTGCCTGCTGCTCAGCCCCACCGCTCCCGGCGGGGTCCACGATAGGCCTGCTGGAGTAGCTTGGGGCTGCTGGGTGCCGGGCTCCCCTGCGTGTTTGTGTCTCCAATTCAGCCCCCAGCAGCCCCAGCACCGATGT
>NW_006298166.1:15164-16280 GCF_000327345.1 Myotis davidii | reverse complement strand
GGCGGGGTTCCTCAGTCCTGGGCCCACATCCAACGCAGGGGCTCCGCTGGGACTCTGACTGCGCTCACAGGAGCTTCAGAGCCAGGCTCAGAGCGTGCGGGATGCGGAGAACCCGCCAGCACCCTGCCCAGGCCTGAGCCCCATCCAGTGAACCCCACTTTGGTGCTGCTCTGCACCCCTTGGGCCGCCCACCTCCTGGCCAGCCGATTCACCAAAGCCCTGGCACTTGCCCAGGATCCACCCATGAGGCAGAAGCCTGTCCCCGCGCCTGAAGACCCCATGGCCGCGGCTCCTGGCGGTCGCTTTGCCCAGTCGCAGGCTTGTTTTTGGGCCAAGGCGGGAGCAGGAGTCCTGGTCTCTCAAGGGAGCAGGAGTCCTGGTCTCTCAAGTGTGCAGCCCGAAGGTTCCTCTACTTTCAGGCTCTCTCCTCAGACACCCCTGAGCTTGGCTCCTGTGGCTCCGCCCTTCCCTGGCTCCCTGCAGCCCCCCGCTCGCTCTACTCGGCTCTCCCACCGCCCACCTGTCAGGACATTGCAGGGGTGCCTTGCTGTGGTGCTGCTGGGGCCTGACAGGAGACATAAACACACAGGGCTTCCCTTAAGCTTCACTGACAGGAGCCATCAGACTTCACTAGACGCTTGGAGCCTATGTATGCAAATTAACCGCCATCTTTGTTGGAGGTTAATTTGCATATCACTCTGATTAGCCAATTGGAGGTGTATTGAAAGTACGGTCAATTACAGTGGGGCCTTGACTTACGAGTGTAATTCATTCTGTGATGGAGCTCGTAACTCAAATTACTCTTATGTCAAATCAACAGTGAATGAGTGAGACACGTGATGCTGGGCTGATGTTGTGGTGTTCACTGTGATGTTTAATTCGCCAACTAGCAGTGGGGCCTTGAGCGGAGCCCAGGGCAGGCTGGGGGCCTGCGTCCAAACACTGCAGCTGCGGCAGAGCGGCAGAAAGGAGAGGCTGCATCGGCCTGCCGGAGTGGGCGGGTCATGCCTTCCTGATTGCCCCCATGGCCCGGCCCAGTCCAATCCACACTGCCACAATCGGCCACAGGAGTGGGTGGGTTGTGCCTGCTGCTCAGCCCCCCCGCTCCCGGCGGGG
>NW_006298166.1:13640-14848 GCF_000327345.1 Myotis davidii | reverse complement strand
TTGACGTATGAGTTTAATTCATTCTGTGATGGAGCTCATAACTCAAATTATTCGTATGTCAAATCAACAGTGAACAAATGAGACACGTGATGCTGGGCTGATGTTGTGGTGTTCACTGTGATGTTTAATTCGCCAACTAGCAGTGGGGTATCTAAAGCTGGCTCGTAACCCAAATTTTAGCTAGTAACTCAAAGCAAAAAATCGGCCCAGAGATGGCTCGTATCTCAAAAAACTTGTTAGTCGGGACACTCGTAAGTCAAGGCCCCACTGTAAATTAGAAATATGATGGATATTAGAAAAAGTAGCAGCAGAAACTCATTAATAAATGACAATTGGCATTGTGCTTCCCTGAAAGATCTGAGGGAGTTAAGATTAGTAGTAACTGGAAAACTCATACCCTCATAAGGGGGCCACTATCACTCGGCTCCAGCTGAGTTTTGACCTGCAAGATCAGTATTGCCACACCATCTGATTAAAAAACAAAACAAAAAAACAACTAAAAAACAGAAATTCAAGTTTCTATGAAAATCCTTATTTTTATATATTTGCCTCCAATTTTTTTAAAAAAAATTATGCACGCTAAAGAAAATTCCAAAGAAAACCCATCTGTGGTTTGTGACCTATGGAATAGATAGAATCCAACTCCCTCTGCCATAAGGTTCTGAAGTTCCCTATGTTCTGCTTAGTAAGCTGAAAGTTGGAATAAATAATTAACCTCTTAATTGAGGGTACATTTAACAATATTAATGTGATTTTTAATATTAGCCCTTTGAAAATTAAATTCTTTATTAAATAATATTAATATTTTCAGGTGCTATTAAGATAACATCTAATATTTACATTCAGGAGGCTGTATGAAAGTAATTTATTAAGACATTTGTAACAGTGATAAAATCATAAAAGTATTTTAATTCAGAGTCTATGTGGCTCATGGTCAAATGTAAGGACACTGTATAATACACCCCATTTGAAAGTGTTTCATTATCAAACACTAATCTGATGGTTTGAACACATCTGTTTACCCTTCAATTATTTCTTAGAAGGGAGATTGTCCTGTTTCCAGTCTGACTCTTCAGTCAATATTCATCTAGAACTTCATAGCAGCCCTGTGAACTCTTAGTTCCCAAGGCTGCCCCTCAGCTCAGATTGGCATCCTGTACCGTCCTCCTCTTTCTTAGCTGCAGACCCTGGGGACATGGCTTGCTTTC
>NW_006298166.1:12618-13613 GCF_000327345.1 Myotis davidii | reverse complement strand
CTGCTCACACCACTCCCTCCCTCTGGGTCCCTCTGCCTGCCAAGGTTGGCCTCTGAGGAAGAAATAACCTCTTCCTATAACCTCTTTTCTTGGAAGCTCTGGATATAAGCACACAGACCCCATTTGTTTATTTATGTGGATTTTTTGTTAATCACTGTGGGGAAACAAACAGAAGATCACAATTTTCACCAACCCATAGGACAAAATGTCCTAATCTCCCAAATTTGTATAATCCTGATCCCAGGATTCTGATTACTCCCTGTCCTTTGTTAGTATTTTGTGGCCCTGGGCTTCATTTTGACTCTGGTAATCGGGGTTGGATAAGTGATAAACCCAAATTGTTGGCATGTCTCCCCGCCCCCGCTTCCTCGCTCCCCATCTCACTCATTGAACAAGTTGCATTTCTACAGAAGACCTTGAGTTTAGGATTAGCCAGTTTGCCAGGTATCTTTCCTGCCCAGAAATAAGCCTCTTTTCCCTTTTCTTTACTTAACATTTTCTGGAAGTGTAAGAGGGTAGAGCTGTTTGCCCAGAGGTAGTTGGGGGATTAGCAGTTACTTCTCCCAACAATAGGTGCACCCCAGGAGGTTTTGTAGAAGCTCAAGAACTTTGATCTTTTTACATTTTGAGCATCCTTCCTCACTGTAAAATGGGGATGATCACAGCATCTACTTTGTAGAGTTGTTGGAAGGGTCAAATTGTTACAGAAGAGCAAAGAAAAACCAAGCACGCTTTCTAGAGAAAGGGAGGGACCCATTTATTAACATTAGTGACTAGTCGATTCCAGGAAATAATTTCCAAATCAGAGTGAAGTAACATACAGAGGCTTTGCTTTTTATGATCTTCTGGGGTCATTGTCTTGCAGATATGGTCCCGCCCCCTTGTGGGCTTACAGGAAGGCCCCCAAGTGTTGGAGTTCCCAGGTCATATCAGATGATCTTCCTGGGGCCAGTGATAATGACCTTCCCTGCCCGCCCCCCCCCCCCCGCGCCGCG
>NW_006298166.1:0-12487 GCF_000327345.1 Myotis davidii | reverse complement strand
GCAGCCTTTCGGGCCGCTTGTCTGTGGTCCGGTTTATTCTTGCCTCTGTGGAGTCCCCATACCCTGCAACAGCACTCCAAATGTGAGCTGTTGCAATCGCATACCCGCCATCAGCACAAATTGTCACTGATTCTTCTCTTGCCCACCAGAGAGCCTGAATAAGGGCAACCAACTCAGGCTTCTGTGCCGAAGTCCTGCGGGCAAGTGCCTGAGATCAGATGGTTCAGTCCAAAGCAACCACCACTGCCCCCACATACCTGATTCCTCCTTGAACAGAACTGTTCCTGTTCATGAATAGTACCTCATTCAGTGATGCCAGTAGGGTGTCAGTGAGGCCCCGGTGGGCAATCTTTACAAAGTCGTTGACCTCTGAGCAGTTATGTAGGGCTTCCTCAGGGTCATCATCAGCAAGGAGGCTGGTAGCAGAAGAGCCTGAAACTGGATAACTTGAGCATTTGACACTCTGGTGTGCTCCCGAGCAAAGCCTCAACCGCATAGCTATGGCTGCTACGGCCCGGAGGCAAGCAGGCTAACCGGATGCAACAGGGTTGAGTCTCTTGGACAAGTAGGCTACTGGTCTTTTCCAAGGCCCAAGATTTTGGGTGAGGACCCCTTTGGCTATGCCCCTTGTGTCACATACACATCCGGTAGTGCCAGTTGGCCCATCATCCTTATCCTGCTCATATCTGTCTAACTGTCTAATATATTACCTCAAGGATCCTGGCTCTGAATTCTTTTAGTGAAAATGGATGTGAAATTTCTTCTGTAGCTGCTTCGTGCTGAGGAGGGACGGAGTTTTCTCTCAGAGCCAAAAGATCCTTGCTGTCTGTCAGAGGGACGATGAGGCCTGGGCATAGAAGGAGGTGGGCTTGTGACCTGGCAGAGACAAACTGTAACAAACGGTCTGGAGGGGGGAAAATAAAACATTTCAGTTTTAATAACCTCTATTGAAATAGAATTTTTCTCCTCAAAATTACCTCTATGTTTATTAAAAGAGCCAAGTCAAGACCAATTTTTCTATTGTATTCAAGTTGGCCGGATTATTTGCATAAACACAAGAATGGTAACTGATTACCTTTGCCGGAATTTCATGATTGAATCTTAGTGTGCCCCATAGGGCCAGGAAACCAAGCCATTCAGCTGCCGTCAGGCCTGCCTGCAGTAGCTGCTGAGTTAGGTGAATCCCTCACCTGCAGTGACTCCACCTGGGGCCATGCCCTAGGCTTTAAGGCCCATCTCAGTAGCCCTTCCACTCGTCATGGCCCAGAGTGCGTGGGGGTTCCGCAGAGATGCAGAGGCATCCTTATTGCTCCCCTTCTACTCTGACCAACCACCAGTGATGGTAGGGCATGGCCCCGACACTCCAGCACCAGCCATTTTCAGGGCTCCCAATCAGGATACCAGGTTTTTTCCGTGGCACTCTTATTGGCTTCAAGTCTTCAGAGTTCAGACAGGGCTCTTTAAAACATGATACTCCAGTCAAAGTTTCCAGTCAATAAACCACTATTGGAAACTGGTCTTATTGAATTTATGCAAAGAAATGTATTGCCATGATTTATTAAGCATCCCAAAATTAAGGAAGAATTATATTAGGAGAAAAATATACTGACCTGTTTTAAGATCTGATTTTCCTTGTCAGTCCTTTTCATGGACTCTTCATAGTGATATAACTGTCTTCAAATGGCAAGAAGAAATTTACAATGCATCTATATTCAAATAGATAGCCACAGCTGTCCCTATAGTAGGGTTCCCTTTATTTGACTTGTCCTCTCGAAATGGACTAAGGGAGCTTTATTTCTTTACAGGGTCTCACATGTCACAGGATCTCACAGGGTCTGTAATTCCTGTAACAGAGGGCTAGTACCACCACTTCACTACTTCCCTTTGTTCCAAACAGGCCTCTCCCACTTTCCTTTAGGAGGTTTGTGCCACCCCTGACAATGGGCATGGTAACACAGGCCTGCAAGACAGTATACAGGCTGCCAACTGTTTCTCAATAGAGATGAAACCTGATGGGTATTCTTCTTTGCCCAGTTGGGCACCTGCCCTTTTGACAACAGCATTTAAATCTATAAGAGAATTAAGATTACTATATTTTTATAATGAAGTATAACATTGGCACTGTGGCCACTTCTGACAGCTAAATCTTCTGCTACTAAACATGACACATGGTAGGGCTATACAAATATCTTAGGGAGGTGACTAAAGTCTATTCTTGACCTTCCCACACAAAGCAAAATTGTCCTTGTCTCTCTGGAGCCATGTCCATGAAAACGCAGGCATCATCTAAGTCTATTATACAGTTTTCTGCAGGCCACTGTCAGTGCTGTGCGTGGTGGCTGGTTCCTCTTTCCAGTCACAAACACAGTCTGTCCAATTCCCCAAAATGTGTTCTGTCACGGGAGAGAGTTGCTTCGCTGTACACAGGTAGCTTAACCCCTATACAACTGGGCTTGGACCTCGGTCTAGCAAACTGCGGTCTACAAGAAAATATGCAGCCTCCAGTCCTCCCAACCCAACGGGGTCTTGGCCAGTCCCTCAGTCAGATTTATCCTCTTAAAGCTTCAAAGAGAGGCTTGGCCAGATCTGAAAACCCTTGGATCCACATTCAACTGAATCCTGCCATTCCCAGGAATTCCCAAATCTGCTGCTGGGTACTAGGGACTGGGATGGCACACACTGCCTGCTTTCTTTCAGTCCCTAGCCTTCATTTCCCTTGTAATTGGATATTGGCAGATTTTAACAGGCTGTGCACCAGGCTTTAAGTCGATCAGTACCAGGGCATGGTCCTTAGTCGGGCCTGGAGGATTCCCTTCTGCCCAGACCAGCGGGAATTCTTTCTCTAATTCAGGTTCTAATGGTGAGGCCTTTGGGGGATATAAAGTCTCCATTCTTCCTCCCTTGGCACTGCTAAGGACAGGATCATTGGGGAGGCCTCCTCACTTAGGCGAAGATGTGCTGAGCCATCTGGAGCAAAACTGGTTTTTGCTCCCATTTTGGCTAAAAGATCTCTGCCCATTAGAGGGACCGAGCAATCTGGCAAATACAGGAATTCATGAACCACCTGGTGGCCGCCTAACTGACATCGGTGGGGCAGCAGAACGGTCTGCAACTGTGGTCCCCAGTCGCTCCAATAATGGTGACTTCCTGTCCTGAGAGGGGAGCAACCTTCTGAGTAACTACCGAGTGTTCTGCCCCTGTATTAACCATAAAGTTCACAGTCTGGCCCCCGATTTTCATTTCATGGGGGCCCAGTTGGAAAGAGCCCAATCTGTCTTAGTCAGAGTCAGCTGTTGCCAGTCTGATGAGGTCTGCCTCAGGCGGTTCGGGCCAATAGCGGCTGGGTGGTATGGATGGCCTTGCCAGCTTCTTCTGGCCTGCTCCTGCTACTAAACCTTACTCTGTCTCTTCTTACACACGAAGAACCGGACCCAAGGCGTCAAGGTTTGAGCAATTTTAAAATTCCTTAACATACATTCTAAGACAGTCGAGTTTGAGGAGGAGCTATTACCCATGTTGCAGGGAGGGACTGGGTTGCCTCCTCCTTAAAAAATACCTGAATAAAAGAACTAATCAAAATTAGACTTATTTTCTAACTTTGTTTGTCCTTGGGTGTGGACAGCAAATGACACTAATCAGATTGACATAAACTATTTAATCTCTGTTTAGGGAGGCAAATGCAAATCATTTACTCTCAAGTGTCCTTGGTTTAGGGAAGACAGGATTTAAGGATTTAGGGAAGACAGAATTTCTGCTCAGTCTCCCTATTCTACTTTTCCCAGCTTACTGGCCTGTCATCCATTCAACTTTCTTTCAACATTTCTTTTTATCTTCCTCCATTACACCAAAGCCATACTTTCCAGTTAGTTAGAACTCTTAGCCTTAATTTTTAGGTGACATGTAAATAATTAACATTCCTCAGATTAGCAATACATTCATATATTTTTTAAGAGACACAAACAGAAATTTCACTAGCTAAAAAATTTAAACAACAAAGACACATATTTAAACAATAAAGACAGATAGCATTCCCCATTAAAAACTTTGAATCATCACAGAAGCTCGAGAGAGGTTTAGAAGGTTTGTTTTTTTTTTAAAGAAAACAAAACAAAACAGAAACAAACATAAAAATGCTTTTACACTGGCGCACACCACATTTATACCACAAAATACCACCAAATCAGTTTCAGTTGTTCAGAGATACAGAACAAGTCCCTGAACAGAGGCAGTAGAAACTGCCTAGGAACGCTTCTCTTCCACCCTTTTTTCTTTTTTTTTAAAGACAGGCCAGACTCAAACCCTTAGCCAGTCCAAGTTTTGACTTGCCTGCCAGAAGTCCCAGAGACAGTGAATAGCATCTAGAAGCCACTCCTCCAGATACAGTACAAGTCCCTAATACACAAACATAGACAGAAATCCTCACTAAGTGGGCTGATTCCTCCCGTGACAGAGAGCAAACGTCTCGAGAAAACCAACTCAACAGTGCTGCCCGAGACCTTTGCAGACCACCACCGATTCAGTCCTCAGCAAATCAAACGTTTTAACCACATGAGCAAACATAAAATCAAAGTAGCTTTCATTTTCACACAGACCAGTTAATAACAGATAATTATGCCAAGACAAATATCTGTACTCACACTCTCTCAGTAGACTAGCCCAGACTGGAGCTGATCAGATAATGCCCAACTCCCCAGATGGGCATGGGGGCACTCTTTCGGCACCCATGCCCCAGACCAGAATTCTCAACCGACGTCACTGTGAGAACCTACCAGAGGAGTTAAGGCTGCCTCCAGTGCCCCCCTCGCCCCGCCCCTTCTTCGTAGCAAATTGTCTAGTCCCACACAAGCAAACAAACAAAAGTGTGAACCCATAATTCCTTAATAGAATCTGAATTCACTCACCTCCAGAGTCCTGATTCCTGATTACCTGACGAAATCCTATGACTTCTGAGGATGTGATCAAACTCCCCCTTCTACGCACTTGCAATAAGCCTGACTGAATGGGACCCCTACCTTACAGATTCTTTCGACAGGTTCAGAGGTGTCTGTCCACTTTCTCCCGATGCCGGCAGGGTCCTGGGCTGAGGTCCGGAAGCACCTGGAGTTCCCCCAGGTTCAATTCTGCTAAAATAAGCAGTGGGCACCTTCTGGAGGCCTGTCCCCGAGCCCCTGGGTGCCAAACCCTGTCCACTCACCAGAGGCTAAACAAAGCCAAAACAAGGTTAGCTTCCCGATTCAGGGAACCATATGTTACAGAAGAGAAAAGAAATACCAAGCATGCTTCCTAGAGAAAAGGGAGGAACCCATTTATTAACACTAGTGACTAGTGGACTCTGGGAAATAATTTCCAAATCAGAGTTGGTTTTGTTGATCTTTTGTATTGTATTTTTGGTCTCTATGTCATATATTTCCACTCTGATCTTTATTATTTCCCTTCTTCTGCTTACTCTGGGCTTTTCTTGTTGCTCCCTTTCTAACTCTTTGAGTTGTAGGGTTAGATAATTTATTACCTCTTTTTTGGTTTTGTTTTTTGAGGTAGGCCTGTCGAGCTATGAATTCCAACTTAAGACTGCTTTCACTGTGTCCCATAGATTTTGGATTGTTGTATTTTCATTGTCATTTGTTTCCAGGATGCTTTTTATTTCTTCTTTGATCTCTTTGGTAACACAATCATTGTTTAATAGCATGCTACTTAGCCTCCAAGTGTTTGATTTTTTTTTTTAGTGTTTTATTGTAGTTGATTTCTAATTTTATGCCATTGTGATCTGAGAAGGAGTTTGCTATGATTTCTATCATCTTGATTTGAAGAGACTTTGCCTGTGTCCCAATATGTGGTCTATTTTTTAAAATGATGCATATGCACTAGAGAAGAATGTATATTCTGTGGCTGTGGAATGTTCTGAAGATTTCAGTTAATTCCATGTGATCTAGTGAGTCATTTAGGATTGAAGTTTCTTTGCTGATTTTTGCAGTGGTTCTCAACCTGTGAGTCATGAACAATGAAAATACATCCTGCATATCAGATATTTACATTACAATTCATAACAGTAGCAAAATTACAGTTATGAAGTAACAACCAAAATAATGTTATGGTTGGGGGTCACCACAACATGAGGAACTGTATTAAAGGGTTTCAGCATTAGGAAGGTTGAGAACCACTGGTAGAGGATTTAATCAGTAGTAAAAGGGTACCAGGTTTATTCCTGGTAAAGAGCACTTACCTGGGTTGCAGGTTGTATCTCCTTCTCCGGTCAGAGTGTGTTCAGGAGGCAACCAAATCAATGTGTCTCTCTCACATTGATGTCTCTCTCCCCCTCCCTCCCTCCCTCTCTCCCTTCCATTCTCTCTAAAAATCAATGGGAAAATATCTTTGGGTGAGGATTAAAAAAAAAATAAAAAAAAAAATAAAGGAATCACTGATGAGAAAGTGCTGATCAAGACTATGAACGTTTTTTTTTTTTTTCATTTACATTCGCCTGAAAATTTTTTTTCCATCCCTTCACTATCAATCTGTGTGAGTTCTTTGTTCTGAGGTGGGTCTCCTGTAGACAGCAGATACCTGGATCATATTTTCTTATCCATTAAGCTACCCTATGTCTTTTGTTTGAGAATTTAATCCATTTATATTTAAAGTTATTATTGATAGGTATTTGTTTTTCACCATTTTTATTCTTTATGCCTTCTTCCCTTCCTCTTTCATCTTTTTTACAGCAGTACCTTTAGCATTTCTTGCATTGCTGGTTTGGTGGTAATAAATTCCCTTAGTCATTTTTTATCTGTGAAGCTCCTGATTTCACCTTCAATTTTGAATGCTAGCCTTGCTGGGTATAGTATTTTTTCGATTCAGATCCTTGCTTGCATGACTTTGAATATTTCATTCCCTTCCCTTCCAGTCTCATGTGTTTCTGTTGAGAAATCAGTCGCTAGTCTGATGGGAGATCCCTTGTACATAGCTTTCTGTCTCTCTGGCAGCCTTTAAGATTCTTATTTTGTTGTTGGTTTTTGCCAGTTTAATTATAATGTGTCTTGGTGTCAGTCTTTTTGGGTTCATCTTGTTTGGGATTCTGTGAGATTCTTGGACTTTTGTGAGTTTTTTCTTCCCAATATCAGGGTAGTTTTCTGTCATTATTTCTTCAAATAGGTTTTCTATTTCTTGTCCAGTTTCCTCTCCTTATGGCACCCCTATTATATGGAAGTTGTTTCATTTGGTGTTGTCTCAAAGCTCCCTTCAGCTCTCCCCTTGTTTTTAAATTTTGATGGTTGTTCTGTATTTAATTTTGATGTGGTTGTGGGATGCAGTGAGTACAGGCATTTGCCTATGCCATCATCTTTTTCTCCCCATGACTCTTTTTATAACTGTCAATTTGCACATCCGAATCCTTTCCCCTTTTTCATCCATTCCCAAACCCTTTTCCCACCCACCCCCAACAATTATCAAAATGTTCTCTGTGTGAGTTTATTACTGTTTTCTTTGTTCATTGATTTTTTATTTTTTGGATTCTACATATAAGTCAAATCATGTCTTTCTCTGTCTAACTTATTTGCCTTAGCATACTACCCTCTACTCCATCCATGTTGTTTTAGGTGGCAAGAACTTATTTTATATTATGGCTGAGTAATATTTCATTGTACATATGTACCATTTCTTTATACATTAATCTATTGATGAACACTTAGGTTGCTTCCATATGTTGGCTATTAGTAGTAATGCTGCATGAACATATTGGTGCATATATCTTTTTGAATCGGTGTTTTGGGTTTCTTTGGATAAATACCCAGAAGTGGAATTTATGGGTCTTTCTTTGTCTCTTGTTATAGACTCTATTTTAAATTCTGGAGGCTAAGTAATGTTACCCCAGCTTTCTTTTTCTTTCTATTTTCATGAAATATATTTTTTCACCCCTTTACTTTTAGTCTCTGTGTGTCTTTTGATTTGAAGTAGGTCTTTTGCAGGCAGCCATGTGTATGGGTCCTACTTTCTTTTGATTGGAGCATTTAGTCCATTTATATTAAAGCAATTATTGATAGGTATGTAGTTTTTGCTGTTTTATTAATTGTTTTTGTAGTTCTCTGTTCTTTTCATTTCTTGTGTGTCTCAAAGATTTTTGGTTTGTGATTACTATGTGTTGCATATATCCAAGCTATGCTTATAACTGTATATTTTAAAACTGATGGTCACAAATTCAAACAAATTGTAAGATCACTACCATCTTTACATACCCTCTCTATGTTTGTGTTTTTCATTATTTTTTTCAATTTTTTTATCTCAAGAAAAATAAGTTTATATATGATAATGTTACATGCAATAAACACCAATTATTCAAGAAAAATGATCTTACATATAATAATATTATGTATAATATACATTAATATTTCAAGAATAAAAGGATTTTAAGTATAATAATATTACCAAAACTGTACTAACATAGTATGATATCACAAAAATTGTAGGAAATATTAAAAATTTGCAAATAATAGCATTACTTCTATTATATTCTAGAATAATTTTTCTCCTCTGCCTCTATTTTTCTTCATCAATTTCTCTTCTTCATTATATTCCACAAATGAGTGAGATTATATGGTATTTATCTTTCTCCGTCTTCTTATTTCGCTTAGCATCATGCTTTTAAAGTCTATTTTGTCCAATTTGAGTATTGCTACTCCAGCTTTTTTTTTCTTTTTTATTTGCATGGAATTTTTTTTTCCATCTCTTTACTTTCATCCTGTGTGTGTCTTTTGTTTTGAGATGGGTTTCTTACAGACAGCATATACTTGGATCATCTTTTCGTATCCATTCAGTGACACTACTCCTTTAGATTAGAGCATTTAATCCATTTACATTACAGTTATTATTGAGAGGTACTTATTTATAGCCATTTTAATTCTATATGGCTAGGTTTCTCTCTTGGTTTCTTCTTCTCAGCAATCCCTTTAGCATTTCTTGTAATGCTGGCTTGGTGGTGATGAACGCCTTTAGCCTTTTTTGGTCTGGGAAGTGCTTTATTTGACCATCTATTATGAAAGATAGCCTTGCTGGATATAGTAATCTTGGTCTCAGATCCTTGCTTTTCATTATGTCGAGTACTTCATGCCATTCTCTTCTGGCCTGTAGAGTTTCTGATGAGAAATCAGGTTCCAGCCTTATGGGAACTCCTTTGTACGTAATAGTTTACTTTTCTTTTGCTGCCTTTAAGATTCTCTCTTTGTCTTTAATTTTTGGCAATTTAATTATGATGTGTCTGAGTGTGGGTCTGTTTGGGTTCTTCTTGTTTGGGGTTCTCTGTGCCTCCTAAACTTGTGTGAATTTTCCTTTACCAGGTTAAGGAAGTTTTCTACCATTATTTTTTCAAACACCTTCTTTATTCCTTTCTCCCTTTTTGCCTCTTCTGGCACATCTACTATTCTAATATTGTTATGTTTCACATTGTCCCACAGCTCCCTTAAGCTGTCCTTCTGTTTTTAAATTGTTTTTTTTTCTTTTTGTTTCTCTGAGTGATATTTGATATTTTCAACTCTATCTTCTAATTCACTGATTCTACCCTCAGCTTCCCCTAATCTGCTGTGTATTCTTTCCAATGTGTTCTTTATTTGTGTTATGCCATTCTTTATCTCAGAGTGTTATTTTTTCATAGTTACTATGTCTCTTTTTCATACTTTTGAGTATTTTTACCATCATTACTCTGAACTCTGTTTCAGATAAATTTCTTATCCCTGCTTCATTTATCTCTTCTTCTGGAGATTTCTCTAGTTCTTTCATTTGGGGGTTGTTTCTTTGTTTCCTCATTTTGGTTGTCTGTTTTTGTTTGTGACTATGTATTGGATAGGTCCTCTATATCTCTCAATCTCTAGTGCAGGACAGTGTTAAAGGCTGTTTCTGACTAATTAGGTCAGGTAAAAACTCTAAGCCTCCAGAGACCGCCTCTGTCTACAGACTAATAGATGTCAATTTGAGTTGCCACCAGGCAATCATCCTCAGGTGTGGTGAGAGTTTTTTTTTCAACAGGTTGGGTCAGTTGCTCCTGCCTGGAGGGTAATTGTTACTTTTAATCTCTTAAGTGGCCTTAGGGCAAGGTGTTTTCCAAAAGGGTATGTTGACTATCTTCCCTTCAGGCAAAGCAGATATCTATGTGGAAAAGATGCCCTCCGCTGTGTGAGGGAATGACTCAGGCAAGAGGTGGGGTGTCTGCCTTCTGAGCTCTATCCCCGGAGTTCCCAGAACTGGGTTCTGCTCTCACAGCTCCAGTTCACTTCACCCTCCCGCTGCCAGAGCACAAGGTGGGTGGCTCCACAGGGAATTTTTGAGCATTGGCCCTTTAAGAGAGTTCATGAACTTTCAGTTGCCACTCCCTGGCAGACAGCATCCCACTGCTTTTCACAGCTAGATGTTATGTGATACCCTCTTCAGTTTGGTGCTCTCTGCTGGGGAGCCCAGCTTCAGGATTAGATCCCAGAGTTCTCGGTGGCACCCCCGCCCCCACACACAGCTGAGATATCTCTCAGGGACTTCAGCTGTTGTCTGTGGTTGCCCAGCCAGCCCTTTCATACCTCTGCCCCTCCTAGCAGTCTCTATGCCAGTGATGGTGAAGCTTTTGAGCTTGGCATGTCAGCATTTTGAAAAAACCTAACTTAACTCTGGTGCCATGTCACATATAGAAATTTTTTGATATTTGCAACCATAGTAAAACAAAGAATTATATTTTTGATATTTATTTTATATATTTAGATGCCATTTAACAAAGAAAAATCAACCAAAAAAATGAGTTCGCATGTCACCTTTGACACATGTGGCATAGGATCGCCATCACTGCTCTATGGGGTCTCCACCTTTGGTCCTTGGGTATCAGGGTTCTCTCCTGTGAGTTTTCCATTGATTATTCAGGAAGCCTTTCTGTATTTCAGTTGTAATTCCATCTTCTTTCTGGGATCATGTCCATGCAACATCCTCCTACTCTGTCAGCATTTTTCTGTTTTTCATTATTGTTTATTTATTGTGCATGTGTTTTTTGTCTGTATCCCTTAATTTATTATTGTAATTATACATGATTTTTCTCACATTTTATAGTAGATTTATAGGTAGTTTTACCATTACTTTTATTAAGCGTTCATCTTTGTCAGTGAGAATTTTTCTCTTTCCTATGTTTTCATTCACATTTTTACCTTTTACTCTTAAAGAATTCCCTTTAACATTTGTGTTTTTGTTTATAAAATTTCACATCAGCTACACTTCAACTGTTTTTTTAAATTGATTTCTCTGCAGTTTAGCTTCAAGTCCAGTCCTGGGCTGGGAGCTAACAGATGGACCTTCTAGTTAGTCTGCAGACATATTGGAATCCTCAGTTCTCATTCTTGCTGACAAATTGTTTTGGCAGATTAATAGCATGTTGAAGGTCAGCGCAGAGATTGGCAAGGATGCAAGTAGAGAGCACATGAGAGGCCTCTTAGCCATTATTTCTTTAAATAAACTTTCATCACCTTTCTCCCACATTTCTCCTGGAACCTCAATAATATTCAATTATTTCTTTTAATGGTATATCATAGTTTTTGTAGGATTTCTTCACTGTCATTGTTTTCCTTGGACTGTATACTTTCAAACAATGTCAGCTACTTTATAGATCTTTCTTCAGATTGATCATTGTGATTTTCTCTATGGAATGTTTTTATTTCGTTCATTGTATTCTTCAACTCCAAAATTTTTTTTGATTACTTTTTGTGATTTCTATCTGTCTGTTAAACTTCTCATTTTGTTCATGTACAGTTTTGTTGATTTTGTTTAATTGTCTCTGTGTTTTCTTGTAACTCAGGGCTTTCTTTTTAAAAAAAAATTATTACTGTTTAAAGTATACATGTCTCCTTTTTCACCAATTGACTCCCCCCCCACCACCACTCCCACCTCCCAGGACAAGTCCCTACTGCCCAGTGTCCGTGTCCATTGGTTATGCTAATATGCATGCATACAAGTCCTTTGGTTGATCTCTTACCTACCCCCCCCCCACGCCCATACCCTGCCTTCTCTCTGAGGTTGGAAGGTATGATCAGTGTTATTCTCTGGATCTATTTTTGTTCATCAGTTCTTCTACTTGATACTCATTGTTTTGTAATAGTATCCACTGGATGTCTTTGGGAAAGACCTTAACACCAGATGATCCACTATTTTTACACCACTCTGATGGCTAGTGCAAATTGGTATCTTGAAAGTAGCGGCTTTTTCTTTTTTTTTCCCACTGGTCAAATATTTTCTTTTTTTTTATTGCTTAAAGTATTACAAAGGGTATTTCATATGTATTCATTTTTTCCCCCCGCCCGACACAGTCCCCTAGCCTCCCCTATCCCCCAGGGTCTTATGTCCATTGGTTATGCTTAGATGATGCATACAAGTCCTTTGGATGATCTCTTACCCCCCTACCTCCTGCCCCTCAAACCTCCCCGGCCTTCCCGCTGCAGTTTGACAATGTTTCAGGCAACTCTGCCTCTGTATCTATTATTGTTCA
>NW_006298165.1:0-2251 GCF_000327345.1 Myotis davidii | reverse complement strand
GGGATCAGCGTGATAGGGGGCAGAGCCCAAACCTCCTGATCAGCCCTGCGCTGTGTGAGACAGGGTGTGGTGCAACAACCCCCCGTCCCACAGGCCCTGCTCTGTATGTGACGGGTAGAGCCATAACCTTCCTGTTGGCCCTGCCCTGAATGTGACAGTGGCAGCCCCTCAACCCCCTGTTTGGACCTGATCTGTGGGTGATAGAGGGTGGTGCCCCAACTCCCTTATCCGGCATGCTTTGTGCATGACAGGGGGTAGCTACCCAACCCCCTTTTGGGCCCTGCTCTGTGTGTGACAGGGTACGAAGCCCCAACCCCCTTGATGGGCCTTCTTTTGTGCCTGTCAGGGGGCAGTGCCCCAATGCCCTGATTGGCCCTGCTCTGTGGGTAACAGTGTACAGAACGCCAACCCCCCTGATGGGCCCTGCTCTTTGAGTGACAGGGGGCAGCGCCCCAACCCCCTGATTGGCCCTGCTCTGTGAGTGACAGTGGGTGGCACCACAACCTCCCCAATCGATCCTGCCTTGAGTGTGACAAGGGTCGGTGTCCCAACCCCCCAATTGGCCAGTGAATGATTGAGGGTGACATCGCAACCTCCCAATCCGCCCTGCTCCGTGCATGACAGGGGGCGGCACCCCAAGTCCCGAATCGGCCCAGCTCTGAGCCCCCTAGGGGCTGCACCTAGGGATTGGGCCTGCCCTCTGCCACCAAGTAGCAGGCCTAAGCCAGCAGGTTGTTAACTCCCGAGGCGTCCGAGACTGCAAGAGGGCACAGGCCGGGCTGAAGGACCCCCCCCCCATACCCCTCAGTGCACAAATTTTTGAGCACCGGGACTCTAGTAGAAAATAAGAATGAATAATAAATGCCCTAAATGGAATTCGTAACATATAAGAAATTTTATTGACTTTTCCCATTTAACAAAATTCCCAGTGGAACAGATAAATATTAATTTGCAATTACATGTTATGTTTCAATACATGCTATGTTAACAAAAACCACTTTCATAGAAATTACATATCAAAATTCAAGCTTTTATACTATTATGGAGGAAGCAAGTCTTCTAGGATGGTACATGTGGAGGTATATAAAGTTGGATAGTGTGTAAGGCAATATCTTGGATGGTGTGATCTGCATTCTTCTCCCTCAGGAAAGTGGTAGATGGTATAAAAAGTGGCTGTCTGTTCATATTGCTGGTATGCTTTAGAGGAGATGGTGGTTGATAAAAATATTGGATACTATATCTACTTAATCTATTTCCTAATTATTCAAGTATACATACTAACTACATGTATATCCCTTGTTGTTCCAACATAAAATCAGTGGAATATACTGTGTTGCTTTTCCTGCTATGTAATGTGAAATATTAAAATGGAAGCAGGAACATGTGGAGGCTATAATTTGCATCAATGACAGAACAATTGGTTACATACAACAATAAAGGACTTAGGCTAATTGTGAGAAAAATACAAGAACTTATTGTGGAGTTACTGTGAAGGCTTAGTGACTGAAAGTCACAGTTCAAACAGCCTGATCTTTCCAAAGAGAGGAATTTAAGCAAAACCGAGCGTGGCATTGGAGTTGCAGACATAGGATAAGTCACCACCACCATCATCACCATCCCTCAATCTCTGATTTTTCTAATTTTCCAAGCTCACACTACAGATTGGTCAAGCATGGATGGATGTTTACCCCTAGGTCCACTGATGAAATGCGGGTAGACAAGTAATGACTTGCCCACATATTTGGCCAGAAAAGGGAGCCTCTTTTCAAAGGAAGAAGAAAAAAATACTAGTCAGATGAAACCAACAGCAACTGTAACCTCTCTCTTAGCTTCTTAGAACTTGTGCACAAACAGATGCATATACAGTTCTTATACATGCATTTTCATGAGGAAGGATGGAGAATTGAACAGTTTCAAGATAATGTGTGTATATACAGTTGTACAAAATGTCATAGTGCAGTTTTAAGCTTTAATAAATTCAGAAGGATAAACGCTTTATACTATAAAAATGTTTATGTAAAAGGGGAAGTATTTTAAATTCCCTTGTATATAGATATGTGAATTTTAAATAATTATTTTAATTTTCTTTTTTGTTTGTATATGAGTCTCTGTAGATGGCAGAGACACAAAAATTAAAAATGATCTTTGCAAATGAGTGTAGATAATAAAACGTGCAAATTGTTCTTCACAAATTGGTAGTTTTACCCTTCTAAAGTTATTAAGCTTAAATACTCACTATGATACTTCAGAC
>NW_006298164.1:61521-66706 GCF_000327345.1 Myotis davidii | reverse complement strand
GGAGGAATTGGTCTCCAGGCCAATTGGCTGTGAAATTCAGCTCTATCTATGGTGGGAGAACTTCCGTGATGGAGACACCCTTATGGAGCAAGACTTGTTTCAGTGGGGCTCTGGTGCTCACTGAGTCTTCCCCTTGAGTGTGTCCCTTATGGACCTCAGGAGTTGTAATCTGGATGGTCCCACTCTGACCCCTGGGTACACTGGCACTTGGATCTCTAAGGAGGTGCTAGTTTAGCCTCTGCCAGAGGCTACCTAGCAGGGGGTATGGAGAGATCTGCAGATTCCTATTCTTTGTTTGGGGTTTGGAGGTGCCCAGATGAGGCCCAGCTGTGAAGCAATGTAGTCTGCTGTGGGGCCTTGGGTCTTATTTTGGATGATCTGGGTCTCTCTAACCCAGCTGCAGTTTGTTAGGTAATTTTATATTGCAAAGGGCCAGGTCATTCATATGCAAAACTTCTGCACACAGCTTGGATGGGGAAGTGTATCAGGGAATCAACAGGGTGGAGCAAACAGCTATGGCTGATCCTCAGCCCTTCCCTAAGAGGTCCCGGGTCTCAGTGGCCTGAGGTAATTGCTGCAAGCACCTCTGAGAGAAAGCCGCCCTCGAGAACCGCCCACTGCGAGACAGTCCAGTTTCTCCCCTTATGAGTCTAGGTCCCCAGAGCCTCGCCCGGAACTGGAGTCAGGGACTTCAGGAGCTTGAGACTCCCTCCCGATTGAAAACGACAACCACATCCTCAGTTGCCTGCCCTTTCTGTGCACGCCTCTGTACCTTTGCACTTTCCTTCCGCACCACCTCTGAATCTCAGTGTGCTTTTCTCTTTCCTTCTAGTTATAGAATTTCCATTCAGAAAGCCTTCCTGTGGTTCTGAATGATATCCATTTTATCTTTCAGTTGTATTTTTGAAGTGGTTGTGCAAGGCAGCAATTTCAGGTGTTTACCTTTGCCGCCATCTTGGTTTCTCGACTGCTATTACTTTAGGCTCCCAAACTGTTTCTAGTAACTTTAAATTCTCATTTTAATTTTTGATTCCTTTTCCTCCTGATGTCAGGAGCCCCCTTTCCTTGTATCTAGCCCAGTGGTCGGCAAACTGCGGCTCGCAAACCACATGCAACTTTTTGGCCCCTTGACAGTACTGTTGATATTTGGCTCTGTTGACTAATGAGTTTGCCGACCACTGATATACCCCATGAATATGCAGGGAAGCGATTTCATAGGGTGAATCTATAGAGATGTTGGCACACTTATGCTTACTGACTTCTAAGGCTCTGGTGAAGGCCCAAAGTTCTGACCTCTGCACTGATCATCCTTCAGGCAGGGCCTGTGACTCAACTGTCCCAAAGTCTGATACAACTGCATATCCGGCTCATCTTTTTCCTTCATCTAAAAGCTACTGTCTTCTGTGAACAATATTAAGTCTGGATTATTTAGGGGCTTATCTGTTAGCTCTGGCCAGATGGAGTAAACCTCCTCTAGGACTTCCAGGCAATCATGCTCAGGGGTCCCCTCAGCAATGGGTAGAAAAGTAGCAGGATTAAGAGTTCTCACTGCTTCTAGTCATACCCTTGGATTTTCACATACATTCTTTGTATTGAGTCATCAGAGCATGAGTTAGTCAGTGTTACCACCTAGCTTCCATTAGGGTAATAACAGAATGCGGTACATTTACATTTAAGTTTTGTCCCAGGGTAAGCTTATTTGCTTCTTTGACTAATAATGCCATGGCTTCCAGGGCCCTGAGACATGGAGGACACCCACAGGCAACCGGGTCAATCTGCTTGGACAGGTAGGTTACTGGTCTTTGCCAAAGTCCAAACTCCTGGGTTAGAACTCCTAGGGCTACCCCGCTGTTCTCATGTAAGAAGAGATTAAAGTCCCATGTCACATCTGGTAGCCCTAGTGCTGGGGCCTCAGTGAGCTTTGCCTTTATGCTGATGAAGGCTTTATCCTGCTCAGGGCCCCATTCAATGGGTGCCTTCTCTTTTCCATTTAAAGCTTCATGGAGAGGCTTGGCCAGGTCTGAAACCCCGGTATCCAAATTTGACAGAACTATACTGCTTCCAGGATTCCTGAATCTGCCGTCGGGTGCTAGGAACTGGGATGGCACATACTGCCTGCTTTCTTTCAGTCCATAGCCTTCATTTCTCTTCTGTGATATGAAAGCCTAGATACTTGACGTCCTTCTGACAAATCTGTGACTTTTTCTTGGACACTTTGTAACCTGTTTCAGTTAACAGTCTCAGGAGGGCTCCTGTCCCCTCCCAGAATTGAGCTCATGTGAAGCTGGCTAGTAGGAGGTCATCTACATATTGAAGTAGAACACACCCCAATTCCTATCCCAGGAACTTAGATCAGATTCTAGTGCACCATTAAAGAGAGTAGGGGAGTTTTTGAATCCTTGTGGAAGTCTGGTTCAGGTGAACTGCTCCTTGGCCCCCATAGTTGGGTTTTCCCACTCAAAGGCAAATAGGGGCTGGCTGAAGGGGGATAATAATGGGCAAAAAGGGGCATCTTTCATATCTAGGCATGTAAGCCATTCCGCTTCTGATGGAAGAGTCCTAGAAGCATGTAGGAGTTTGGCAGCACCGAATGTAAGGTTATAACAGCCTCATTAACGGCCAGCAGATTGTATATGGGATAGTGGTCATTAGTCCCAGGCTTTTTAACAGGCAAGAGAGGAGTATTCCATTGTGACTGGCATCTTTTAAGGAGTCCCCACTGAAGTAGCTGGTCTAAGTGGACCTGAATTCCTAGGTGTGCCTCCCTTGGAATTGGATATTGGCGGATTTTGAAAGGCTGTGCTCCAGGCTTTAAGTCAATTAGTATTGGGGCATGGTCTTTGGTCAGGCCCGGGATTTCCTCATGCCCAGACTAGCAAAAATTCTTCCACTAATTCAGGCTCTAAAGGCTAGACCTTTTACTGAGGGGCATAAATTCTCCATTCTTCCTCCTGGGGCACTGCTAAGGACAGGATCCTTGGAGACATCTTCTCACATAGGGGCAGCTGTGTTGAGTCATCTGGGGTAAAGGTGATCTCTGCCTCCATTTTGGCTAAAAGATCTCTACCCATCAGAGGTACTGGACAGTCTGGCAAGTACAGAAATTCATGAATTACTCAGTGGCTGCCAAGTTGGCATAGGTGAGGCCGGCAGAATGGTCTACGGGTCTGGTCTCCAGTAGCTCAAATAATGGTGACTTCCTTTCCTGAGAGAGGTGCTACTTTCTGTGTTACTACTGAGTGCTCTGCTCCTGTATCAACCATAAAGTCCATAGTCTGGCCCCCAACTTCCATTCTGACCATGAGCTCCTGTGGGTCCAGCTGAAAAGATCCTGGTCTGTTTTAGTCAGAGTCAGCTGCTATCAGTCCTATAAGGTCTGCTTCAGGTGGTTCTGGTTTATAGTGACTGGGTCAAAACGGGGGCCCTATTTTCCTGCTTTGTTCTATGGGACATTCATTTTTCCAGTGCCCGGTTTCCTTACAATAGGCACACTGGTCCCATCTCAGGCTTGCCCTTCCTTTCTCCCCTGATCTATCTTCTTGCTTCCCTTTTTAGGCTGTCTGGGGGTCCGAATCTCTGAAAGCCACTGATATTACCTTGGCCCTTCTTTGTATTCTCTTTTCTTCCTCCTTTCTTGCTGCCCTGTTTCAGTTGATGAAAACCTTGTTTGCTATCTCTAGCAGTTCACTAGCATTTTTTCCTACGAACCCTTCCAGTTTCTGTAATTTTCTCCTGATATCAGGCTGGGCTTGGCCTACAAAAGCGACATTTACCATAGTTTGAATGTCAGGGGCCTCAGAGTTAAAGGGGGTGTAGATCCAGTATGCCTCACACATTCTCTCATAGAAAGCTGCTGGGCCCCATTCCTGCAGCTTCACCTGGGACAGGACAGGTGGGAACAAGGAGAATCAGTCCAGTCAGTCACGTGCAGTCACAGCCTTCCCATGACCCCTTTCTGACTCTTGAGATCCTCACTTTGGGGGACTGTCACCAGCCACAGGAGAAGACCCAGCAGTCTCATTTTCTTATAGATCACAGCTGTGCCTTCCCAGAGTCCTTAGCCCTGTGTGAGGAGAGAGCTGTGATCCTGCACAGCCCAGAAGAGGATTTACCCTGGAGCATGAACAGAAATTTGCATGTGGGGTAGCCCTATTCGTATAAGTTTAGGGCCTGAAGCTGAGGACACACTGCTCTTTCTGGGGCCTGTGTGAAAGCATCTCTTCCCTTGATCTCACTCAGCATGTAAGTCAGGGACAGGGGACCACATGAGTCTTGAGAGTCATTTGATTCAGGTCAAAGCACAGCCTCACCTTTCTGAGCATAAGAGGAAACATGGACTAGATGAGCAGGTTACACTTTTCCCTTCACAGGCATCTTTCAAAAAGATGCAAATGGGATTAACAATTGTTCAGACCATTTCTGAATCTCAGAATCCTAGTGTGTCCACAATTTCTATATTTTTAAGTCTCATGTTATGCAAACACTTTCTACCCTTGTTCAAAAAATAAAAAAACAGTCATTTTTAATATTTTATGTCTTAATTTACCATGTTACTTTGATCTGATAAACTACTCCCCAATCCCAAGCAGGTGGGGCCGTCCTGACTCTTGATGCTGAAAATTTTATAATTGTATATACAGCTTCCTGTGCACACTCTTCCATTTTCAGAGATCCCCAAACTGGTGACATCAGAAATGATTGTGGTTTTCAATGGAGAAAACAAGACATGAAAATAGTGATCATGTGTGTGTATAGCCCCCAGTCATTCATATGTTGAAATGCTGGTACAAGGAAATTGATGTGTTTTCTCAGTCTAGGTTTATCAGTGAAGTTGGGGTTAAAAGTGAGGGACATTGAAGAATTCCTAGCATACATTTTCTCACAGGAAAGGGAACTTCACCTCTGGTGGGAAACCCTACTCCCATCCTCCCTCTGCTCTGTCCCTTGGGATGCTCACTGTGGTGAGAGGGTGTTAGACTCTCTCCGATAATATACAACATCCTTAGTGTGTAATACACACATTCTCCCATCAGCCACATGCTTCTGAAAGATATTCTCTCCCTAATCTTATCACTTAATTCCTTTGATGGAATATTTGGTGGGACAAATGTATTTTATTTTATTTTATTTAACTTATTTTATTTTATTAAAGTTCATTTCATCAGTACTTTCTTTTTTTTCTTTT
>NW_006298164.1:54456-59867 GCF_000327345.1 Myotis davidii | reverse complement strand
CCATAAATATGGATGTGACTATGGAACTGGGTGAAGGGAGGAAGCTGTATGTGTTTTGAGTCACATGACAGAAACTTGCCTGGTATCCATGGACAGAGAGGTACTGTACATATGGGCTTAAAGCTTCCTCCAGTGAAGGCCCAGAAGGAAGTGCAGGGCATGAGAGAGAGAGCTTGTATAATCATAGGAAATACCTGAATAATTAGGAACAAGAGTTTGTGAGAAGTAAAAATGTTAAAGACCATGCAGGCAGGGACCAAGAAATATAAGGAATGTGCCATTGCAAACTGGTGGGGATGGGATTCCCAGTTTCCTACATGCACATTATCACAGTGTCTATGTTCTAGAAGGGAACTCATTCTCTGGCCCAGGGAATTAGGACTTGGACAGCTTTGGGGTCATTACTCACATAGCCTCACCATGAATCAACAAAGCTGCATAATTAATTGGCGGCCCATTATATATCTGTCAACTCTTACAGGGAAGAGTGGACATTCCTCACTGGAGGTTCCATGGTGAAGGTGTTTCTGTATAAGGAGCCATTATTCCATTAGGCCAGGTCCCCTGTTTGGTGGGGAAGCACGGGACTTGGTTGGAATCTCTGTAAGGAGGATTCTCCAAAAGATTGGGGACCTCTAGGAGGACTTTGACAAAAGCAGAAAGCCCTGCCTTGACTTTTCCAAACAAGTCCGAGCTCCATGGTGTTTCACTGGAATCTCTATGTTTAGTCTTTAAAGGCCCAACCTTGTAGAAGCATGTGCTTTCTCAAGGATACTTACACTGCTAATTCTACCTAGAGGTTAATTTTAGTGCAAGTTGTTGTTACAATAAAAGGCTAAAGAGGCAGGCAATTGGGGCTGCTTAGGTGCCTCATGCCAAGCAGCCCCTTAGCCTTTTCTTTCACGGAAACATGTGCCAGAGTAATCCATTCATCTGCCACTTAGGGTCTGCTGGTCAGTCCTGGCATGTCTCAGTCCATAATCTTCATCATCGTCATCATCGTCATCATCATCATCATCATTATCACAATTTGCTTCCTTATAATCATTCTTCTCATTTTCTATAGACATGGTGGTTGTAGACACACACTTCCTTTTTATCAGAAAAGAAAGCAGGCATCTACTCTTCAGATGTCATTGGGAGCTGAGACGCAAATGGCCCCACTTTAAGTTGACACAGGCCTTTGAAAAAGCCGATTGGTGGGAAAGTACAGATTCCCACCAGGACATTGGACCAAGATTCTTTCCAAATATATTCTCATTATCACCACCACCACCACCATCATAATCATTGTTATCATCATCATAACCATCTTCATTGTCCTTTGCTTATTTATAATTATTCTTCTCATTTTCTTTAGACCTGGTTTTTGTACACACACAAGTACTATTTATCTCAATTTTCCTCATTTTGTATAGTTCTTAAGTAAAATACATAATATTCCTCTATTTTCTTTTTTGTTTGACTTCTAACAACTGATGGCTGATTGCTGCCTCTTGTCCACCTGCCCCTTACATGGGAAATCAGATAAGAAATCATAGTTTTCTCCTTAGATGCTAGTGTGAAATTGATATGACCCCCTGGAAGCGGAATTCCTCCCCATCCCCACAACCTCACAAAATAAAAGCTCTGGGCAAGTCTCCTTTCCTGGCTCCATTAAAGCAGGTCTGTGATCCTCAAGGACCTTTCTTGAGCTTCCCAGGGATTTCAACTATGAGCATAATAAACATTCCATGCCCCTTGGTATGAGTGTATGTCATCAGCCTGCACATCTGTACCAGGTCCCTCTGCCTCTGCCTGGTGTCACCTACTCTTGGTGCAATGACATGACGACAAGACAATGACCATCACCACTGTGGGTCCTTCCTAAGTTCTGTCTCTGTCTTCTAAGTTCTGTGTCTCGGGTCTGTCTCTTGGTTCTGCCTCTCTTGGTTCTGCCTCCTGTGGGTCCTTCTTTTGTAGCTTTGGGTTCACATACTTGTGGTGCACGCAGTCCAGCATTCAGGTGAGCTGCACTGTTGAGTCACTAGAGCAGGGGTGGGCAAACTTTTTGACTCGAGGGCCACAATGGGTTCTTAAACTGGACTGGAGGGCCGGAACAAAACCATGGATGGAGTGTTTGTGTGAACTAATATAAATTCAATGTAAACATCATTACATAAAAGGGTACGGTCTTTTTATTTTTTTTAGTTTTATTCATTTCAAACCGGCCGGATCTGGCCCGCGGGCCGTAGTTTGCCCACGGCTGCACTAGAACCTCATATATATATTATTGATTTTTTACAGAGAGGAAGGGAGAGAGATAGAGAGTTAGAAACATCGATGAGAGAGAGACATCGATCAGCTGCCTCCTGCACATCTCCCCCTGGGGATGTGCCCGCAACCCAGGCACCTGCCCTCGACCGGAATTGAACCCGGGACCCTTCAGTCCACAGGCCGATGCTCCATCCACTGAGCCAAACCGGTTTCGGCAGTAGAGCCTCTTGACAGATATAGGGGACCTGGGTCAGAAGATTTCATGATTAATTGGCATTTAGAGACAAGAGTAAGGCAAGGCATTTGCCTCTGCCTTTTGTGGGTGTGGCAAAGTTTTCCTCCTCCTACAATAAATATCTGTAATTCAGATGGTGAAGATGCAACCCCCAAAGTGACAGAAAAACAGCCCTTAAGGACAATCTAAACCTTCACCTGGGCTGTGAGCTGTGCTCAGTGTGTCCTGAGCGCCCCCTAATGGTGGTGACAGACTCTCCTGCAGGGAGGTTTGTGTCAGGGCTCACACTGACTTCCTCTTATTGTGCCTCTTGCACAGTAATACACGGCTGTGTCCTCAGAAGTCAGTTTGGTCATTTTAAGAGAGACTGTGCTCGTAGGGTTGTCCCTGGAGATTGTGAATCTTCCTTGAACTGCTGGAGCATACCACTGAGTCGTTCCCTTTGGTTGACTCACTTGTGCCACCCACTGCAGGCCCTTCCCTGGAGCCTGGCGGACCTAGTGCATGCTGTAGTTAGTGAAGGTGAATCCAGAGGCTTTGCAGGAGAGGCTTAGAGACCCCCCGGGGGGCACCACGCTTCCCCCAGAATCCACCAGCTGAACTTGGCACAGACCACCTGCAAACAGAGACACAGACTGAGAACTGCCCCGTGTCACCCAGTCCCCATGAGCCTGATGCAGAGGGACGAACCTTTGACAGCGAAGAGAAGGGCAGCCCAGATGAGCATAGACCCCATGGTGTGGACACTGAGGGGTTCACACAGGAGGCTCCTCTCCAGGATCTGCAGGGTCCCAACCTGGCAGGCTTTCATGAGCAAGGGAGGCGCCGCATTTACATGTCTTTCCCTGAGGACCTGTCTGAGCTGTCAGGGGACTCCTCCCTCCTGTGGTCATATGGGGAGGGTGGTGGAGAAGGGTGCCTGGGCCAGGACTCAGGAGCACATGCCTGGTCTGCACATTCTAGAAGCTTGTCTGTGAATAGTGGTAGACATACTCTGCCAGGACGGAAAGTGGTACTTTTAAGGTTCCCCTGTGCACGTTGCACACAAAACCTCTCAGGAGACATCCTGCTAGTGGTTGTTCTGAGCCTCACAGTCTGAGGAAAGGTGTCTGAACCAGCTTCCTGAAACAAGGCATGCATGTCTGCCATGGGGAAGCCTTCCCTGGCATTTCTGAAAGAGTGGCAGCCCCAGTCCTGCTACTTGTATGCAGGTGGTTCTCTGCAAGGATGCCCTAGGCTGCAGGCGGTTGCCTCGGGGGAGAACCTGAGGAACATAACCCTCTTCAGCCCAGGCCTCTAGTGCCAGGTCTCAGCTTACATGTGGGAGATGCTGTTACGTAGCCTGGTGTGCACACTCAGCATCCTGAAGGGTCCACCATGCAACACAACAGTGCCTGTTTATCTCAGGAGCATGTTTTCTGATATCTTTGGGGGAGCCTCCATGACCGTTGGCAGTGGAGCTGCAGGAAGCGGTGAACACAGGGACAAACTCCATAAACAGAGGACAGTTCCCTGCCCAGGAACTGGGTCCCTTAAATACAGCCCCTGAGACCCTGTGCCTGTGAATTCTAGGATTGTGCCTGAGATCATATGAGTAAGTCGCAGTGGAGAAAACAGCACAGCCCTCCTCATTCTGGGAGATGAGGAAGTGGACCTACCTCTGAGGGGGTGATTTTCATCCATTCCTTTTAGCTTCTGAAAGGTCACTTCCTCCATTTTTTCATGAATAAATTCTTGAGTGCAAAGTCTTACCACCTGGGTGGTCAACAAACTTATTGGATGATTATGTCATAAACTCTAAATCCTGAATGCAGCTTCTTGAAGAGCCCCCAAGAGCAGCTCAAGGAGAACACGCTGGGCCTTTGGTGAGAACCTGGACATGGGGGCTGGCCTGGCCCAGGGCAGCAGAGGGGAGAGCACCTGACATCCAGAGCCAGTAGGCCATTCTCATCAGGGTCCCCAGTCCCTTGGTGTTTACAGATGTGCCCAGGTCCAACCTGGCCAGAGGGAAGGTGTGTCTGAATGGAGACTGGTACACACTCTTGAACACAGAGAAGGAAATGTATCAGGTGTGCCTATGCATATGTGGGTTTGTGTGGGTTACTCGGCGTGCTCATTCCCAAGAAGGAAGGAGTGAGTCTACTGGGGAAATGAGCTGTGACGCTGTGGAAATTGCAACTGTGGAGGGACACTGATCACATTGGAGTGATAGTGGTAGACCCTGTGGGAAAAGTCAGATATGGTCACATAAGAAAATAGAGGTCAACCTTTCTGCCCTAAGCTGCTGAGGCCCTGCCCCCTGCGCAGAGCGTGTGGTGTCACATCTGTCTTCTCGCCCCTGGGATCCAGGCTGTGAGCTGAGAGGGAGAAGCATGATTGACCACCTCTTTGGAACCATGGCACCCCTTTCCCTGGCACCTGGCAACATTTTCCAGGCTGGTGCTGATGATGAGAGAGCAGAGACAGCTCACCTGTCCTCCTTTATTGGTCATCGCTATAGGAGACTTGGTAAAGAGCACCTTGGGACCAAAAGGCATGGACACAATCCTGGGAAGCAGTGGATGAGATGCCTCTCTTATGGTGATCAATGAAGCTGCAACTATCCTAAAAAAACATCGGTGTTGATAATCCAGCAGGTAAATGTTTGTTGATATGGCAAGGGTTTTGGATGATGAAGTTGGAGATGGCACTATCTCTGTTCCTGTTTTAGAAGCAGCATGACTAAGGGAATCAGAATATTTAATTTCAAAAAAGACTCATCTTCAGACCATCATTGTGGGTTGGAGAGAATCCCTAAAGGCAGCAAGACAGGCTCTGTTAAATTCGGCAGTTGATCATGGTTCTGATGAAGATAAATCTTGCCAAGATTTAATGAGCATTGCAGGAACAACATCATCCTTAAAACTTCTTTCTCATCACA
>NW_006298164.1:53437-54158 GCF_000327345.1 Myotis davidii | reverse complement strand
GTTCTTTGTGGTGCCACTCAACACATTTTACATGAAGCAGAAAGATCTTTGCATGATGCCCTCTGTGTTCTTGCACACACTGTGAAGGCTTCTAGAACAGTTTATGAAGGAGGCTGTTCTGAGTTGCTGCTGGCTCATGCTGTGTCATAGCTGCCAGTAAACACCAGGTAAAGAAGCTGTTGCAATGGATTCTTATGCTCAAGCACTGAGAATGTTGTCTCCTGTTAGAGCTGCCAACGCAGGCTGTGACAGTGCAGATCTGGTGCCACAGCTCGGAGCTGTCCATCATGAAGGCAATACAGCTGCTGAATCTGTTGCAATGGATTCTTAGGCTCAAGCACTGAGAATGTTGTCTACTGTTAGAGCTGCCAACTCAGGCTGTGACAGCGCAGATCTGGTGGCATAGCTCTGAGCTGTCCATCGTGAAGACAATACAACTGCTGAACTGGATATGAAGAAAGGTGCTATTGGTGATGGCAGTGTTGGGCATCACAGGAAATTTTCAAGTGAACTGGGAGGTTCATCTGAGTGTAGCTAAAGCAGCAGAGTTGATGCTGCATGTGGATGACACCATCAAAGTAGCACCAAGGAAACGTGTTCCAGATCACCATCCTTGTTAAGCTTTCCTATCTGTTGTTATGCTCTGGACCAATTCATAGCAATGTTGTTTGAAGGACTTCAACTTTTTTTAAAATTTTTTTAAAGAGTGTTCTTATTTCTA
>NW_006298164.1:50380-52576 GCF_000327345.1 Myotis davidii | reverse complement strand
CAGAAGAATTTTCTATAGATACACAGACAGAGCTCCCAGGTACCATTCCTTCAGGGGAGTTTAGTGTTGGACATGTAGCAGCTGCACTGACTCCTTTGTTGTGTTTATTCTGTAGACTCTGTAGTAAATCCAGCTTCATACATTGGGATATAGAAGAATCTCAGTCATAACGTGGTGTGCTTCATGAAGATATCAGTAATGATCCTATATAATAAAAGGCCAGCCACCATAAGTGTAATGAATGGAATGGCCAGAGACCAGAATCATCACGGCCCCTCACTGGGCTGGCCTTGCCCCCAAGCAAAGAAAGAGGGAGGCCCAGGCCACCAGCAGTGGCTCTGTGGCAGGTGTGCAGCCGGCCAGCGATTGCCCAGCAGAGGGAGGCCCAGGCCAGTCAAGCCATCACACCCCAGCCTGTTGCCTGCAGAGGGAGGTCACTGGTGGCAGGGGAGGGGGGCGACACTGTACAGAGGGCAAGCAGTGGCAGCAGGGGCGGTGGGGCCAGCTGCCTGAAGCAGGGAGAAGGAAAGCCCCGATAGGCCCTGGTTTCAGGCCAGGCCTAGAGACCCTACCCAAGGGGTTGCAGATTGTAAGAGGTTGGAGGCTGGTCTGAAGGACTCTCCAAGTGCACGAATTTTCATGCACTAGGCCTCTAGTTTAGAAATAATTAAGTTTAGGTCATGAAAATGTTGTGATTTGAAAACTGATTGTAAGGACAGGAAAAGGGCCTTTCTGTTTCATTCCAGTGGCCACGATAATTTATTAGAATCTCCTGATCACTAAAACCCAAAATTGTTAGCTCTTCTGATTCAAACAGCCCCTCTGTTCAAACTAAAGCACAAGTGGAGCCACTCTCAAGGCTACATTCTTGCATCACCCTCCTCTCTGCTGTTTTCAGAACTCTGGGTTCATTCCCACTAAGGAGTCTCTGGTTAATAGAAAGTTCCCACCACCCCTCGTGGGGCCAGCTGCCTGAAGCAGGGAGAAGGAAAGCCCCGATAGGCCCTGGTTTCAGGCCAGGCCTAGAGACCCTACCCAAGGGGTTGCAGATTGTAAGAGGTTGGAGGCTGGTCTGAAGGACTCTCCAAGTGCACGAATTTTCATGCACTAGGCCTCTAGTTTAGAAATAATTAAGTTTAGGTCATGAAAATCTTGTGATTTGAAAACTGATTGTAAGGACAGGAAAAGGGCCTTTCTGTTTCATTCCAGTGGCCGAGACACCTCTCTCAGACATCTGCCAGAAAGTCTGCTGGAAAGCGACACAATGTAACTTTTCAAGAAAATCCCCCTGGTATCTGCCCAACTTCAGTCCCAAGTCCTTCTTCCTTCCTTGTCACCTAGCAACAGCAGCCATTACTCTTATAAAGTGGAAGCCAGGTTTTGTTTTCTGCCCTTATCAACTAGTGAGAGATACAGGAGATCTTTCTCTTTTTGGAAAATAAAATAAAAATCATCTCTGTATCTCTCCATTTAGTGGTTAATTCTCGCACAGTCCCAGTTGCCGGCCAAACTTTTACTCATGTGACCCTTGGTACCACTGTCACCATGTCCCCATATGGTGCTGGTCAACTGGAACCTGCACCTGACTCAGTGCCATATTTTCAGCAGCCATTACTCTTGTAAAGTGGAAGCCAGGTTTTGTTCCCTGCCCTTATCAACTAGTGAGAGAAACAGGAGATCTTTCTCATTTGGGAAAATAAAATAAAAATCCTCTCTGTATCTCTCCATTTAGTGGTGAATTCTTGCACAGTCCCAGTTACCAGCCAAACTCTTACACATGTGACCCTTGGTGAGGGGCAACTGGAACCTGCACCTGACTCAGTGCCATATTTTGGGGAAAGCTACCTGGGAACATGATGGGGGATTAACCAAGACCAAGGGCACATCCAGGGTTCTTGTCTCAATGTTGTCACATTGTTTTTCAGCCAGTTCAAGTTTTCTTTCCTCACTTTCCTCTGAAACAGCCCCATAGAGTCATGAAGACACTCTGATGAGAAGGTGCAGGAGCACAAGCCATTTGTGTGTTGCTTTTGTATCTTAAATCGTTCCTGAATTCCAGTTCTATTAGCTGCTCATACAGTTTTTAGGGTTTTCTATGTACAAGATCATGTTATCTGCATACAGATAAGGAGAAACATTTTAACTTGTTTCTCTCTGATGTAGACATTTTATATTTCTTTTCTTGTCTACTTATTC
>NW_006298164.1:43799-49615 GCF_000327345.1 Myotis davidii | reverse complement strand
GAAAGAGAAATAGAAAATACAAAGACTTTGTGAAGGAGAGTCCTCATAACTGCTAACATGTCACCTGAAAACAGGCAATGTCCCTCCTTCATTGTTGTCTGAGGTGAGAATATGAGAAGGAAGAATCCTCCCTGAAGGCAGCTGAGAGCTTGAGAGGAAATCCCTGTGCCCAACAGGAAGGCCCTTCCCTCCCTGCTCCCTCTGCCCCAGCTCCTAAGGCTGTTCTCCATGCTGTGGGTCCTGAGCGCCCCCTGGTGTTCAGAATGCAGCCTGAAGCCTAGCCCTGCTGTCTCCCTCAGGGAGGTTTGTGTCTGTGTTCACACTGACTTCCCCTCACTGTGTCTGGCACAGAAATACACAGCCATGTCCTGGATGGTAACTGAGCTCAGCTGCAGGGAGAACTGCTTCTTGGATGTGTCTCTGGAGATGGAGGTTTGGCTCTTGAGGGAGGGGCTGTAGTAAGTGTTTCCAGTATTATTTATGCACCCCATCCACTCCAGCCCCTTCCCTGGGGCTTGGCATATCAAGGTCCAGTCATAAGCACTGGTTGTGATGGAGAATCCAGAGACTACACAGGTGACAGAGAGGGGCTGCGAGGGCTTTACCTGTCCTGGGCCTGACTCCTGCAGCTGCACCTGGGACAGGGCACTTGGAGTGTTTCCAGATCTTAGCTGTTGTAAAGTGTGTGGCATATATCCTTTTTGATTGGTGTTTCTGATTTTTGGGATATATTACTAGAAGTGGGATTACTGGGTCAAATGGGAGTTCCATTTCTAATTTTTTGAGGAAACTCAATACTGTTTTCCACAGTGGCTGTGCCAGCCTGCATTCCCACCAGTAGTATACAAGGGTTTCCTTTTCTCCACATTCTCATCAGCAATCGTCATTTGTTGATTTGTTGATGGTAGGTGTGAGGTGATAACTTATTGTCATTTTAATTTGCATCAATGTGATGATCAGTGACTTTGGGCATGATTTCATATTTCTCTTGGCCATCTATATGTTCCCTTTGGAGAAGTGTGTATTTAGGACTTTTGCCCATTTTTTAAAAACTTTATTTATTTAATTTATTATTTTTTTAAATTTAAAGTCTGTATTGTTTAAAGTATTACATATGTGTCTCCCCTCCCATTGACCTCTCCTTTGCTGTTCTTATCCCTCAGCATATGCTCTCAGCCCCCTACTGTCTGTGTCCATAGGTTATGCTTATATGCATGCATACAAGTCCTTTGGTTTATCTCTTACCCACACTCCACCCCCACCTTTCCTCTGAGGTTGGACAGTCTGCTCAATGTTTCTATGTCTCTGGATCTATTTTTGTCCTTCAGTTTATGTTGTTTATTATATTCCAAAAGATGAGTAAGATCATGTGATATTTATCTTTATCCAACTGGCTTATTTTGCTTTGCATAATGGTCTCCAGGTCCATCCATGCTGTTGCAAATGTAAGAGTTCCTTCTTTTTTTACAGCAGTGTAGTATTCCATTGTGTAGATGTACCAGTTTTTTAATCCACTCATCTGCTGATGAGCACTTAGGCTGTTTAAAACCTTAGTTATTGTAAATTGTACTGCTATGAACATAAGAGTTCATATATCCTTTCTGATTGGTGTTTCTGATTTTTTGAGATATGTTCTTAGAAGTGGGATTACTGAGTCAAATGGGAGTTCCATTTTTATTTTTTTGAGGAAATTCCATACTGTTTCCCACAGTCTGTATTCCCACAGCAGTGCACAAGGTTTCCTTTTTCTCCACATCCTCGCCAGGATTTGTCGTTTGTTGATTTGTTGGTGATTGCCAATCTGACAGGTGTGACATGGTACCTCATTGTCGTTTTGATTTGCATCTCTTCAATGATTATTGACTTTAAGTATGTTTTCATATGTTTCTTGGCCTTCTGTATGTCCTCTTTTGAAAAGTGTCTATTTAGGCACTTTGCCCATTTTTTTTTTTATCTTCCTTTGGTTAAATTGTATGTGTTTCTTTATTATTTTGGGTATTAACCCTTTATCACATGTATCTTTGCCAAATGTGTTCTCCCATATTGTGGAATCCCTTTTCATTTTGTGATGGTTTCTTTTGCTGTGCAGAAGCTTTTTATTTGGATGTAGTTCCATTTGTTGATTTTCTCTTTAGTTTTCTTCACCCTAGGAGATGTAGCTGTAAACAGATTTTTTCAGAGATGTCTGAGATTTTGCTCCCTATGGTTTCTTCTAGGGTTTTTATGGTTTCCCTTCTTTCATTTAAGTCTTTTATACATTTTTAATTTACTCCTGTTTATGGTGTAATTTGGTGTTCTAGTTTCAATTTTTTGCACATTTATCTGTTCAATTTTCCCAACAACATTTATTAAAGAGACTGTTTTGACTCCATTGTATACTCTTGCCTCCTTTGTCAAATATTAATTAAGAATAATGGCTTGGGTAGATTTCTGGGTTCTCTGTTCTGTTCCATTGCCCAATATGCTTATTCCTGTGCGAGTATCAGGCTATTTTGATTACTATGGCTTTTTAGTATAATTCAATATTGATATTGTGACCCCTCCCACCTTTGTTCTTCATTTCTGGGTTCTCTGTTCTGTTCCATTGCCCAACATGCTTATTCCTGTGCGAGTACCAGGCTATTTTGATTACTATGGCTTTTGAGTATAATTCAATATCTGATATTGTGACCCCTCCTATCTTTGTTCTTTTTTCTCAAGATTGCGGTGGCTAATTTGGATCTGTTTTGGTTCATAGAAATATTTGGAGTATTTTTTCTAGATTTGTGAAATATGCTGTTCTTTTTTAAATAGGTATATCATTGAATCTATAGATTGCTTAGGGTATTCTGGACATTTTATTTTATTTTTTATTTTGAAATATATCTTATTGATTTTTTACAGAGAGGAAGGGAAAGGGATAGAGTGTCAGAAACATCGATGAGAGAGCCAAGTGATGCTGCAGCTGGGTGTGTGCACAGGGATTCCGGGGTGGAGGTCTGCTGGTCAGGGCCAGGTAGAAATGGGCGGATTTTATCCTTACTATATTGAGTTTATGTAACTTGTGGATTCTCCACGGCAAATACAAATTCCAAGATGTATTTTGATACTGTGCAGCATAGATTGAGTCTCTTTTTTTTTAAAAAAAAATATATTTTATTAATTTTTTACAGAGAGGAAGGGAAAGGGATAGAGTGTTAGAAACATGGATGAGAGAGAAACATCCATCAGCTGCCTCCTGCACAGCCCCTACTGGAGATGTGCCCACAACGAAGGTACATGCCTTGACCCGAATCAAACCTGGGACCTTTCATTCCGCAGGCCGGTGCTCTATCCACTGAGCAAAACCGGTTACAGCTGGACATTTTAATGATGTCAATTCTACCAATACATGAACATGGTATATTTTTACACTTGTTTATATCTTCTTCTATCTCCTTATTAAACACCCTGAATTTTTTTGAGTACAAGTCTTTTATCTGCTTGGTTAAGTTTATTATTAAGTATCATAATTTTTGATGCAATGGCAAATAGGATTGTTGGTTTGGTTTCTCTTTCTGAGAATTCATTATTGGTGTTTAAAAATTCCATGGGTGTTAATTTTGTACCCTGCTCAATTTGCTAATATTCTGATGAAGATTTTAGCATCTATGTTCATCAGGGATATTAGCCTGTAATTCTCTTTCTTTGTAGTGTCTTTATCTGCTTTGGGAATTAGGGTAATGCTGGCCTTATAAAAAGAGTTTGGATTTTTTCCTTCTTCTTATATCTTTTTGGAATAGCTGGGGGATATAGGGTTTAGCTCTTCTTTGATTCTTAAAAACTCCCCTGTGAAACCATTTAGACCAAAGTTTTTGTTTGCTGGGAGTTTTTTGATTCTTGCTTCTATATTTCAGTTGTTATTGATTTATTCAGGTTTTCTGATCTTCCTATTTCAGTTTTTGGATAATGTGGGGTTTTTTTTTAGGAATTTATCCATTTCATCCACATTGTCCAACATTATTGGCATATAGTTGTTCATAGTATTTTATTGCAGTTCTTTTTATTTATGGGATGTCATTTTTTACTTCTCAGCTTTCATTTCTAATTTTATTTATTTGGGTCGTCTCTCTTTGTTTCCTGATGGGTCTGGCTAATGGTTTGTCAATCCTTTTTATCTTTTCTTAGAATCAGCTCTTAGTTTCACCAAGTCCCATTCCTTAGTGGTGAAATGGTCTGTAGTCACCAGAGCTCTCAGGAGCAGACCAAGGGAGACACACAAAGGTCAGGGGAGCAGTGCGTGACTTGTGGAAAGTTTGCAGACATAGTGCATCCTCATAGGTCCTGGAAACCCATCAAACAAGTCCAATGAGGAAGTGTGGGAGTCAGTCCTGCATCCCTGGAATAAATCCCATTTGATCATGGTGTATGATCTTTTTAATATATTGCTAGATCTGATTTGCTAATATTTTGTTCAGGATTTTAGCATCTTTGTTCATCAGGGATATTATCCTGTAATTATCTTTCTTAGTAGTGTGATCTGGTTTTGGAATTAGAGTAATGCTGGCCTTATAAAAAGAGTTTGGAAGTTTTCCTTCTTCTTGGATCTTTTGGAATAGCTGGGGAATATAGTGTTTAGTTCTTCTTTGATTCTTAAAAACTCCCCTGTGAAAGCATTCAGGCCAAAGTTTTTGTTTGCTGGGAGTTTGTTGATTCTTGCTTCTATATTTCAGTTGGTATTGGTTTATTCAGGTTTTCTGATCTTCCTATTTCAGTTTTTTGATATTGTGGGTTTTTTTTAGGAATTTATCCATTTCATCCACATTGTCCAACATTATTGGCATATAGTTGTTCATAGTATTTTATTGCAGTTCTTTTTATTTATGGGATGTCATTTTTTACTTCTCAGCTTTCATTTCTAATTTTATTTATTTGGGTCCTCTCTCTTTGTTTCATGATGGGTCTGTCTAATGGTTCGTCAACCTTTTTCATCTTTTCTTAGAATCAGCTCTTAGTTTCACCAAGTCCCATTCCTTAGTGGTGAAATGTTCTGTAGTCACCAGAGCTATCAGGAGCAGACCAAGGGAGACACACAGAGGTCAGGGGAGCAGTGCATGACTTGTGGAAACTTTGCAGACATAGTGCGTCCTCATGGGTCCTGGAAACCCATCAAAGAAGTCTGATGAGGAAGTGTGGGAGCTCTCCTCCATCCTGGAGATGGAAGGTGAAGGTGGGAGTCACTATAAAACCTAAACATGAGGTTAGGAAAATGCTGAGATAGATCAACATAATCAACAAGCACCCTCCACGTGGGTTATTATCCTGTCTGAGTCCTCAAAGGAGTAATCTACAGAGAATTCAACACCATCATTATGAAATGTCAAACTTTATCCCATGATGTTAAGTAAAAAATAATGAAAAGCTGTATAGAGGTCTCCTTCACCCAGATATTTTCCAATTCAGCTGAATAATGAAAAGCTGTATAGATGTCTCCTTCACCCAGATATTTTCCAATTCAGCTATTTGTTGAAATGAGATTATTTCCAATGAGACTTTGTTAAACTTTCCTACTAAACTACACTAGACAGGATAGTGTATCATCTCACATCAGTGCTGGTGTGACACCTTTAGGGAGAGAGCAGAGGTCATTTCCTGCTCCTGTGGTACCAGAAACAACAAATCTTGCCTCCTGTACAGGTGAGGTGACCACGGAGCAGCCCTCAAGGGCCCTTTGCACAATTCAGATGGGTTTCATCCAGTTTCCACTGTCCATGGTATGTGCATACGTTTTATTTATTGTAAGCCTGTCAGAAGGAAGGACCCTGTGGGGTCAGTTGGGCATGTGGATCAGCACACAA
>NW_006298164.1:35703-43734 GCF_000327345.1 Myotis davidii | reverse complement strand
CAGAACACAACAGGAAGGCCCTTCCTTCCCCACCTCCCTCTGCCCCTGCTCATAGGATTGCACACTCTAGGTTTGGTGAGTCAGGAGCGCTCCCTGGTGTCCGAAGCACCCCCTTGTTCCCAGCCCTGGGAGGGAGGTCTGTGTCTGGGCTCACACTGGCTTTCCCTCACTGTGCTGTTTTGCACAGTAATACAAGGCTGTGTCCTCAGTTCTCAGGCTGTTCAGTGTTAAGTAAACTTGGCTCTTGGATCTGTCCCTGGTGATGCTGATGCGTGATTTCAGTGTTGGGTTATAGGCTGTATTTCCAGTATTCCATATAACCCCGACCCACTCCAGCCCCTTTCCTGGAGCCTGGCGGGTCCAGTGTACACCAATGCTCGTTAAAGAGAATCCAGTGACAGTGCAGGTGAGGGAGAGGGTCTGCGAGGGCTCCACCAGTCCTGGGCCCGACTCCTGCAGTGGCACCTGGGACAGGACACCTGGGGACAAGGAGCATCAGTCTTGTCAGTCACCTGCAGTCACAGCCACCCCATGATCCCTGTCTGACCCCTTGAGACCCTCACCTTGGGGGGCTGTCACCAGGCACAGGAGAAGACCCAGCAGCCTCATCTTCTTCTAGACCACAGCTCTGCCTTCCCAGAGACCTCAGCCCTGTGTGAGGAGAGAGCTGTGAGCTTGCACAGCCCAGGAGAGGATTTACCATGGAGCTTGAACAGACATTTGCATGTGGGGCAGCCCTTTTCTTATAAGTATAGGGCCTGAGGTTAGGATTTCCTGGTCTTTCTGGGGCCGGTGTGGAGAATCTCTTCCCTTGATTTCACTCAGCATCTAAGTCTGATGGGACCACATAAGTGATAAGACACATTGGATTCAGGTCAAAGCACAGCCTCACCTTTCTGAGCATAAGAAATAAATGGACTAGATGAGCAGGTTACACTTTTCCCTTCTCATACATCTTTAAAACAGATGCAAAATGAATTAGCATTTGTTCAGACCATTTCTCAATCTCAGAATCCTAGTGTATCCACAATTTATAAATTTATAAATCTCACTTATACAAATACTTTCTATCTTTGTGCAAAAAACAAAAAGTAAAGGGCAGACATTTTTAATATCTTATCTGTGAATTTACCACATTATGTTGATCTGAGAAACTCCCACAACCATCCCAGGCAGGTGGGACATTCCTGATTATTGATGTGACAAATTTTATAATTGTGTCTACAGCTTCCTGTGCAAACTCTTCCGTTTGCAGAGACCCCAAACTAGTTATATCAGAAATACTTATGATTTCTAAATGGAAAGAAAATAACAAGAAATGATCATAGTGATCATGTATGTGTACAGCCCCAAATCATTCATATGTTGAAACGATGATGGAAGATTGACCTGTTTCCTCAGTCTAGTGTTATCAGTAATGTTGGGGTTAAGGTGAGGGAAATTGGAGAATTCCCAGCATTCATTTTCTCTCAAGAAAGGGAGCTTAAACCTTGTCAGGAAACCCTCATTTCTAGCCTCCCTTGGCCCTGTCCCTAGAGATGCTCACTGTGTTCAGAGGGTGCTGGGCTCTCTCCCTCCACAACATTCAACATCTTTAATGCATAATTCATACATTCTCCCATCATGCACAAGAAAGATATTCTCTTGCTCAGCTTGTCATTTAATTTCCTTGATGGAATATTTGGTGGAACAAATGTTGTACTTTTATTAAAGTTCAATTCATCACTATTTTTTTTAATGGGTCTTGCTTTGGGTAATGTTACAAAGAACTCCCCAGAAAATGCTGAGCCTCCACTGTCCATATGGATTGGCTACACTGCCACAGGGACTGGAGCAGGTTCTGGTGCCAGAGGGGAATGCTGCTGGGAAACTACCCATAAATTTGGATGTGACTATGGAACTGGGTGAGGGGAGGAACTTGGACTGTTTTGAGTCACTTGACAGAAATGTGCCTGATGTTCATGGATAGAGAGTTACTGGACATACAGGTTTAAAGCCTTCTCCAGTGAAGGTTCAGAAGTCAGTGCAGGGCATGATAGAGACAGCATGTATTATCATAGGAAATACCAGAATAATGATGAGAAGGAGTTTGTTAGAAACATTAAGGATTAAGAGAAATAAGGAATGTGTTATTGCAAACTGGTGGGAAGGAGATCCCTGTTTCCTATGTGCACATTCTCACAGTGTCTCTGTTCTAGAAGGTGACACCTTCCCAGGTCCAGGGGATCTGCACTTGGACACCTTTGTATCATTACTCACATGGTCTCACCATGAATCACTGATGCCTGAAAATTTTGGATGCCATTTATGAAATCACTCAACACTTACATTGAAGAGTAGACACCCCACATTGGAGGAACCATAATGATGGTGTGTCTGTGTGTGGAGCCTTCATTTCATTTGACCAAGACACATGTATCAGTTCATTGTCTTCACCATCGTCATCATGATAATCAGCAGCAGAAACAGCAGCATCAACAAGATTTGTTTACTTATATAATCATTCTCATATTCTGTAGACATTGTGGTTATCCACACACAATGGCTTTTTATCAAATAATAAAATGAGGTGACTCCTCTCTTGATGTCATTGGGAATTTAAATGACAGCAGCCTCACCTAAAATTTAATATAGGGCCTTGCAAGCAGCTGATGGCCTTGGATAGAGGGGAAATCCCACCCAAGACAATGGACCAAGCCCCCTATACCAGTGATTCTCAACCTTCCTAATGCCGCAACCCTTTAATACAGTTCCTCATGTTGTGGTGACCCCCAACCATAAAATTATTTTTGTTGCTACTTCATAACTGTAATTTTGCTAGTGTTATGAATCATAATGTGATTATATATGTGTTTTCTGATAGTCTTAGGCGACCCCTGTGAAAGGGTCGTTCAACCCCCAGGTTGAAAATCGCTGCCCTATACAATTCTATGGTCATCATCACCACCCTTATCACCACCACCACCATTATCATCATCATTTTCCTATTTATAATTAATTTTCTCACTTATAGTAGACATTGGTTTATCTCAAAGGTTGCTCAATTTTAATAATTGTTAAGTAAAATATGTAGCCACACTTCATTTTCTTTTCCATTTGATGTCAGTACATTGATGGCTCCTTCCTGCCTCTTCTCACTTGGCCTCGCATGGGAATCTGAAAAGGAACATTCAGTCTCGCCTCCAGATGTCAATAAGAGGTTGAAACCATACAAGGCTCTGAAGGAAGAATTCCTCCCCCTCCCCCACCAGTTCACTATAATAAAATCCCTGGGCCAGTGTCCTTTCCTGGCTCCATAAAAGCAGGTCTGACTTCCTAAAGGGACTTTCCTGTGCCTCCCATGTATTTCAAGTATGCGCATAATAAACACTTCATGTCCCTTGGTGTGTGTATTTGTCATCAGCCTGGACATCTGTACCAAGCTGCCGTGGGTCCCTCTTCATCTGTCTGGTGTCATCTACTCTCCCAGCTATAAGCCTGATGACAATTCAATACCCAGCACCATCGGGGTCCTTCTTCTCTAACTTTGGGTTCACATACCAGTGGTGGCCTCTGTCCAGCATTCAGGTGAGCTGCACTGTTTAGTAATCTGAGTTTCTGGTTAGATTTAGGGATGTGGGTCAGCAGATTTGATCATTAATTGTCATTTGGACAAAAGAGTAGTTGAAAGAGACTCACTGATTATTGTGCACTCGGTGGGTGGTCCCTCAGCCCGACCTGTGTCCTCTCACAGTCTGGGATCCCTCGGGGGATGTCCACCTGCTGGCTTAGGCCCACTTCCCATGGGAAATGGGACTAAGCTGGCAGTCAGACATCCCTCTGGCAGCCCAGGAGCCCTTGAGGGATGTCCACTTGCCAGCAGGGAACAGGCCTAAGCTTCAGTCAGACATCCTTAGAGACACTGAGGAGGCAGGAGAGGCTCCCACCACCACCACTGTGATGCCATCAGCCTGGCTTGTGGCTGGGCGGAGCTCCCCCCGTGGGGGAGCACTGACCACCAGGGGGCAGCTCCTGGCTGGCCTGTCCCTCTCGCAGTCTGGAACCCCTCACGGGATGACCATCTGCTGGCTTAGGCCCACTTCCTGGGTATTGGGCCTAAGATGGCAATCAGACATCCCTCTGGCAGTCCGGCAGCCCTCAGGGGATGCCCATTTGCCAGCAGGGAGCAGACCTAAGCTGTAGTCAGACATCCTTAGTGCTGCTGAGGAGGAAGGAGAGGCTACCACCACCACTGCTGTACTGGCAGCCATCAGCCTGGCTTGTGGATGAGCAAAGCTCCCCACTGTGAGAGCGACTGACTACCAGAGGGCAGCTCTTGCATTGAGCATCTTCCCCTGGTGGTCAGTATGTGTCATAGTGACCAGTCATTCCCAGTCTTTCTGCTGTTAGGGTCAGTTTGCATATTACCCTTTTACTATATAGGATAGAGGCCTGGTGCATGGGAGGGTGCAGGCTAATTTGCCCTGAAGGGTGATCCGGATCAGGGTGGAGGTCCCGTTTGGGTGCCTGGCCAGCCTGGGTGAGGGGCTGAGGGTCGTTTTCAGGCTGGTGGGCAACTGAAGCTCCAAGCCTCTTTTTTTTTTCTTTTTTTTAATTCTGGGATTTATTTACCTTCTATAGCTGTCACTGGAACTGATTGCCAGCTCCAGCTCTGAGGCTGTGGCTGGCTGAAGGAAAATATCTGGGTTTGTTTAGCTTCTATAATTGCAACATTGTTGCATCTGGAGCTCAGAGCTGGGCTGCAGCAGTCAGGGAGCCTGGGCTTCCTCTGTCACTGGAGCAAGCAAGCCTCATGTTCGCTTCAGCTGTGTGGCTGCTGGCTGCCATCTTGGTTGGCAGTTAATTTGAATATCTTGCTGATTAGGTAATGGGAAGGGTAGTGAAGTTATGGTTAATTACCATGTTTCTCTATTATTAGATAGGATAGATACAGGCCTGGTGCATGGGTTGGGGCTGGCTGATTTGCCCTGAAGGATGTCCCGGATCAGAGTGGGGGTTCCACTGGGGTGCCTGGACAGCCTGGGTGAGGGGCTGATGGCTGTTTGCAGGCTGGTCAAACCCCTCAGTGCGGACCCTCACCCCATGGAGGTGTGGCCAGCCTGGGTGAGGGGCTGAGGGCTGTTCTCAGGCTGGTAACAGCCCCTTCAGGGTGGGGGTTCATATTGGGGTGCCTGGCCAGCCTGGGTGAGGGGCTGATGGCCATTTTCAGGCTGGCCACACCCATGGGCTAGAAGCAGGTATTTGGGATTTATTTATCTTCTATAATTAAAACTCTGTAGCCGTGAGCATAGCCCAGGGCCGGCAAGGCAGGCAGGAAGCTTGGATTCCTCCATCTCTGGGGCAACTCAAGCCTCCTTCTCCGTCCAGCTCTGTGGCCACCACTATCTTTGTGGCTTGTGATGGAGTGAGGGAGTGATGGATTGTGGGAGTAGTGGTTAATTTGCATATTACTCTTTTATTAGATAGGATGCAAGAAAGTTGTCTCTGTTTACAACAGACTTTTTAACTGAGAGACGTTAGAGGTAAGTGCAGAGTCAGGAATCCAGAGGTTCCCTGAGGGAAATTGTGACATGAAGAGGAAACCAAATAGGAAACCAGCCCAAACCTATAACTACACTTGCTGCTGAGGTGGTCCTTTTTTTCAGGAAACCTGAGCGCCCCCTGGTGGTCACAGCCTCTCCTTCAGGGAGGTTTGTGTCTGACTACCCCTCACTGTGTCTCTCACACAGTAATATATGGCCATGTCCTGGGCTCCCAGGCTGTTTATTTGAAGATACAATGTGTTCTTGGCATTGTCTCTGGAGATGGTGAATCGGCCCTTCACAGAGTCTGCATAGTATTTCTGACTTCCATCATTCCATATAACTGCCACCCATTCCAGCCCCTTCCCTGGAGCCTGGTGGATCCAGCTCATCCCGTAGCTACTGAAGGTGAATCCAGAGGCTGCACAGGAGAGACTCAGAGACCCCCCAGGCTGCACCAAGCCTCCCCCAGACTCCACCAGCTGCACCTCACACTGGACACCTGCAAACACAAAGACATCCTGGTCAGGAAACTCTCACCCATCCACTGTTTCTCTCACTTATGTCCACTCCATGCTCTGTTTCTTGCTCTCCATAAATTACCTCTTAAAAGAGCTACAAGAAAAACCCAGCCAAGCCCAAACTCCATGGTGAGTGGTCTGTGTTGAGTCCTGATCTGGCAATGAGAACACTGCGGATCCCAGGGCTGGGCTCCTGTCCAAGACCTGCAAGGTGAGGGTTGGGCTGATTTTTATGAGTAGAGGGGCCCCTATTTGCATGTCCTCCTACTATATAGGGGGCTCTAGAGTTAGACACTGACATTATGGACTTGGTCTTAGTGTGTGAAATTTCCAAGGGTGCTGTTTATTAATAATTACTTTCCACATCTGGACCTGTGCCCTCCCCACTGGATTTAACTGCTGCACATGACCTGTACAAAAACTCAGGAGAGAAAATTTTCATGAAAAGAAGAGAGAAGATTTAAAATGAGAGATGCCTTTTGCAGTCACCAGAATTGAAACCAAGAGAAATCAACCCTCATAATGCAAGAAAGAAGTAAAAGTGCATGAGGTTCATGTTCAGGAGACAGGAAGTCCCATATGACTAAACTTCCTGGAAACAAATGACAATGAACACATAACAATCCAAAATCTATGGGACACAGTGAGACTAGAGCCAGTGGCCCGAGTGATGGGGGAGAGAGGAGCTTCTGTATGGGTCCCTGGGAGCCAGAAGCATGAGCTTTAGAGATACAGACAGAGCTCCTGGTTCATTGTTCTTCAGGGGTGTTTGGTGCTTGATGTGTAGCTGCTGCATAGCCTCCTTTGTGGAGTTTATTCTGTATGCTCACTTATGAGACCTGTGTCTATCATTGATGATTTAGATGAAACTCAGTCAAAACTAGGATGTTGTGCTGAAGTTGTAGGTAAAGATGAGAGAGTAATTATGTTGAAGTTATGAAAATCTTGTTATTCGAAACCTGATGTCTGTTTCTTACCCTTGGGACAAATGTGACTATATCCATCAATGATGGAATTGACTGGAACCTGCATCTGAGTCAGTGCCACAATAGGGGGAAAGCTACCTGGGAACCTGATGGGTGATTAACCAAGACTGAGGACACACATGTCCAGGATTCTTATTTCATTATGTTGTCATCTCCTTGATGTTTAGCCGGTTCACATTTTCTTTTCTCACTTTCTTCTCCTGAAACATGTGTTGTGCAGATGATTCTTCCCTGCAGCGACTGTGTCAAGCAGCATGGATGGACCAGCTCTGGCAATACCTTTCCTGAATTCTAGTTCTATTAGCTTCTCATACAGTTTATGGGGTTTTCTATGTGCAAGATCATATCATTGGAATAAAGATAAGGATAAATATTTTCACTTGATTCTCTCTGATTTAGACATTTTAAATTTCCTTTTCTTGTTCAATTATTCTGACAAGTACTTCCAGTTTTGATAAATATAAGTAGTCACATGGGATCCCTTGTCTTGGTCCTTAAGTAAGAAGGAAAGCTTTGCAATTTTCTCTGTAGCATGATGTCACTTGGTGTCTCAAATGTGGTCTTTATTCTATTGAATTCCATCACTTGTACACCTAATCTGTTAAAAATTGTAAGTCTGAAGTGATTTTCAATTTTAAAGGCTTTATTCTGTATCTAATTATATGATGGCATACTTTTTCCTTCCTTCTGTGGATGAGATTCATCACATTTTATGATTTACATACGTTGAACCATCCTTACATGGTGGTACAGTATCCCACTTGAAGGAGACCTGATGAAGGAGATCACCCCATCGCTGCTAACAAGTCACCTGAAAACAGACAATGTCCCTTCTTCATTTTTGTCTGCAGTGAGATTATGAGAAGGAAGAATCATCCCTGGAGGCAGCTCAGAGCTTGAGAAGAAATCCCTGAGCCCATCAGGAAGGCCCTTCCTCCCTACCTCCCTCTGCCCCTGCTCCTGGGGCTGCTCTCTATGCTGTGGTCTCTGAGCGCCCTCTGG
>NW_006298164.1:23904-35324 GCF_000327345.1 Myotis davidii | reverse complement strand
AAGGGATTAGCATTTGTTCAGACCATTTCTCAAGCTGAACACTCTAGGGTATACAATTTCCATATTTTTATTTCATACCAATAATTTAGGATGGGCTAGTTTTTATGAGCAGAAGGGGCCCTATTTGCATGTCCTCCTACTGTATAGGGAGCTCTTATATTGGACTCAGACAGAAAGGACAAGGTCCCAGAGTGTGACATGTTCAAGCGTGCTCTTTGTTAGGAATTATTCCTCACACCCAGGTCGGTGCCCTCCCCACTAGACTCACCTGCTGTATGAGACCTGCACAAAGACCCAGGAGAGACATTTTCATTAAAAAAAGGTAAGGTTTAAATGAGAGATGCCTTTGACAGTTTCCAGTAATGAGAAATCAACCCTCACAACCTGAGAAAGAAGTAAAAGTGCACGAGGTTCATCTGCAAGAGATGGGAAGTTTCATCTGACACTATTTCCCCTAAAAAGTGAACAGGGGATAAACTAAGACCCTAGTATGAACCTGGAGCCAGTGGAGCAAGTGTTGCAGGAGAGAGTTGTGGCAGTGTGGGCCCCTGGGAACTATAGAGACACAGACAGAGCACCCAGGTCCTATTCCTTCAGGGAAGTATAACAGCTGCAAGGCCTCCTTTGTGGTGTTTCTTCTCTAGACTCTGCTGTAGATACAGTTTCATACATTGGGATATAGAAGAATCTCCATCATGCCCAGGTGTGTTTAGGGGAAGATGTGGGTAATGATTTAGGAATAACTAAGTTTAGGTCAGGAAAATGTTGTTACTGGAAACTTTGATGTTAGCATGTGACCATTGGGACTGCTGTCTCCACGTCCTGGATCAGCTTCAGGTCTATTTTCAGTGATCCATCCTTGGGATGTCCGCAGGTGGATTGACCTGTGAGAGGGGTGTTGGTGGATATAGAGGGGCAGATGGGTTTTTATGGGAACCGCTAAGAGTATGAGGCTGTGGGAGGAGCAGGAAAGAGTCAGAAGGGTTCTGGCCATGGAACTCAGGGTCTCTGAGAGATCTAGGAGAATGTAAACAGTGGAAGGCAGCTTGAGAGTTTTCACTCCTCTTTAATTGAGAGAATATTTTGAGAGGGCTAAGGGTTAGTTCTCCTTTGAATGTCTGGTGAAATTCACCCATGAAGTTATCTGGTTCAGGACTTTTGTTTGCTTGGAGTTTTTGGGCTCCTGCTTCAATTTCATTAGGTTAATTTGGTCTATTTAGATATTCTGATTGTTCCTGATTCAATTTTGAAAGGATATATGTTTCTAGGAATTAAGCATGTTTGCCTATGTCAGTAGTTGGCAAACCGCGGCTCGCGAGCCATATGCGGCTCTTTGGCTCCTTGAGTGCGGCTTTTCCACAAAATACCACATACGGACATGCAATGGCTCTTTGGCCCCTTGAGTGAGGCTTTTCCACAAAATACCACATGCGGACATGCAAGTACAGTGCCATTGAAACTTCGTGGCCCATGCACAGAAGTTGATTTTTGTCCCGCGCAAGCCTATTTTGAAGAAGTGGAGGTGTCGGTCAGTTGGGCTACTGGAGACACAGCTCAGGCTGGCCATGGGATATGCTGTGCAGGGAAGGGGCACACAATTCATGCAGTATTTGAGTAAGCCAGTCAACAGTCTCGCTGTAACACAGCTCAGGCTGGCCATGGGATATGCTGTGCGGGGGAGGGGCACACAATTCATGCAGGATTTGAGTAAGCCAGTCAACAGTCTCACTGTGCAGTGGTTAGTGCTAGTCGTGTCTGCAAATCGCACGCAAGTGACAAAAGTAGCTACTCAAAGCATAAAGTTACCTGTATTTTTCCAATCAGCAGCAAATCCTACAGGTATTTTTGTCATCAATTTAAGAATTGTAATTCTTTTGTGTCTGTGGCTTTGTTATTATAAAATGAAACATTTTTTAGGTGCCATTTGAGTTTGCTACAAAGAAGAAGCAAAGAAAAACGGAAGATGAAAACCATGAATTTAAAGTTGAATTTAAACTTGAATGTATCTACTTATATAGTTTAAGTTTAAAAAAGTTGACTTTCAAAGGAAATTTCAATTGTACTGTTGATATTTGGCTCTGTTGACTAATGAGTTTGCTGACCACTAGCCTATGTGGTCCGATATATTGGTATGTGGTTATTCACAGTAGTTCATTACAATCCTTTGTATTTCAGTGGTTTTAGTTGTTACTTCTCTTTCACTTTTATTTTATTTATTTATGTGCACTGTCTTTATTTCTTGATATGTCTGTTTAAAAGTTTGTCAATTTAGTCTATCCTTTCAGACATCCAATTCTTGGTTTAATTAATTTCTTTAGACTGTGTTTTATTTATTTCTGCTAAACTCTTTATTCTTTCCTTCCTTCTACTCACTCCGGGCTTTTTATCTCAGTTCTTTAGATTGTTTATCTTTATTCCTATTTCCATAGGTGGGCTTGTGTTGGTGTAGATTTCCCTCATAGAATTGCTTGTGCTGTCCCATAGATTTTGGGTTGTTGTACTTTCATTTTCATTTGTTTTAAGTTAACTTTGATTTCTTCCTTTATCTCATTGGTAACCCATTCATTGTTCAGTAACACGTTCCTTAGCATCAATGATGTTATGTGTTTCTCTGTTTATATTTTCCTTGTGGTGATTTCTAATTTCATACCAGTATAATCAGAGAAGATGCTTGATATGGTTTCAGTTTTCTCAAACTTATTGAGATTTGTTTTGTGTATTAACAGGTGGTCTATCCTAGAAAATGTTTCATGTGCACATGGGAAGAATGTATATTCTGCTGCTTTGGGGTGGAATGCTCTGAAGATTTCAATTAAACCCATCTGCTCTAGTATGTGATTGAAGATCTGTGTTTTCTTTTTGATTTTCTGTCTGATTTTCTGTCTGTAAAATCTATCCATTGATGTCAATGGGGTGTTTAAATGCCCTGTTATGAACATAGTACTGTCAATCTCTCCCTATATGTCCTTCAAGATTTGCTTTTTTAAAATGAATTTTTATTGATTTTAGAGAGGAAGGGAGAGGGAGAGAAAGATAAAAATTCAATGATGAGAGAGAATCATTGATTTGATGCCCACTACATACCCCCTACTGGGGATAGAGCCTGAAACCTAGGCTTGTGCCCTGAGTGCCAATGCAGCTCTGACCACTGGTTCATAGGTCAGTGCTCAACCACTGAGCCATGCTGGCCAGGCTCAAGATTTTCTTTATATATTTAAGTCCTCCATTGTTAGGTTTATAAATGTTTACCAAAGTTATAGCCTCTTGTTGGATTGCTCCTTTTATTATTCTGTAGTCTCTTTCTTTGTCTCTTACTGTAGTCTTTGTTTCAAAGTCTATTTCATCAGATGTAAGTATTGATATCCCAGGTGTTTTTTCATATCCATTTGTATGAAATTTATTTTTTCATCCCTTTACTTTTCTCTGGATGTATCTTTCATTCTGGAGTATATCAATTGTGGGCATAATATATGTGAGTCTTGCTTTCTTATCCAATCAGCTAACCTATGTCTTTTGATTGCAGCATTTAATCCATTTACATTTAAAGTGATGATTGATTGGTACATGTTTATTGCCCTTTATGTTTTCACCTCTGTATTTTTCCTTCTTTTTCTCCTCCTCCTACTACTTCTCCTTTTTTTTTTCTAGCAGATCCTTAACATTTCTTGTAATACTGGTTTGATAGTAACAAACTCCTTTAGCTTTTTCTTGTCTGGGAAACTCTTTGTTTTGCCTTCAATTTTAAAGCTGGGTAAAGTAGTCTTGGTTGTAGGTTCTTGTTTTTCATCACTTTGAATATTTCTTGCCAATCTTTTCTGGCCTGAAATATTTCTGTTGATAAATCAGCTGACATCTTATGGGAGCTTCCCTGTAGTTAATTAACTACCTTTCTCTTGCTGCCTTTAAGATACTCTCTTTATATTTAATATTTGTCATTTAAATGATTCTGTGTCTCGATGTGGGCCTCTTTGGGTTCATCTTATTTAGGACCCTCTGTGATTCCTGTACTTGTGTGTGTGTTTTTTTCCTTCAACAGTTTAGGGAAAGTTTCAGTTATTATTTCATGAAATAGTTTCTTGATCACTTGCTCGGTGTCTCCTCCTTCTGATACCACCATAATGCAGAAGTTGTTTCATTCCATGTTGTCCCAAATTTTCCCAAAACTACCCTCATTCTTTTTCATTATGTTTTTCTTCTCAGATTGTCCTCTCCCACTACTTTTTCTCCAAAATCACTGTTTTGATCATCTGCTTCATCCAACCTACTTTTAATTCCTTCCAGTGTATTCTTGATGGCAGATATGGTATTCTTCATTTCAAACTCGTTCCTTGATTTCTTGAGCCTGATGCTCTGAAATATCCCTATGTGTGTTATGGGGGTCCTCTTTTTGTAATTGAGTATTGATTTCTCTTGTCCCATTAATGGCTGGTATTGACCCTTCTGACTGGCTGACTGTGAGGCTCAAACCAGACCACATCATGGAATTGATATACAGATGTTGACAACATAATACAATACAATACAATGCAAAAAATAAGAATAAAACACCATCACCACCATGAATAAAAAAAAAACACAAAAGAAAAGTAAAAAAGAATAAGGAAAGTAGAAAAAGAATAGCAAAAATATGAAAGGAAAGAAGGAAGAGTAAGGAATAATGAATGCAAATGGGAAATAATAGAGTAAGAACAGAGTAAAATCTTGTCTAATAAAGACAAAATATACTAATTTACCCTCACACCATCACAAAGATGGCGGAATCCACAGCCAAAAAGGAGGGAAGATGCTAATTGACTTCACATCCTCAAAGGTGGCGGCACCCACAGACACAAGATGGCGGCACCCAGTCCCCTCAGCCCCGCTGGGGCGCAGGCGCATGGCAGGGCCAAGCCTGCTCCCTGCTTGGGGCACAGGCAATCTTCTGAGAGTGGTTGCCCAGCTTCCCAGGGCAATCTGAGGCTCAGGTAACCAGGGCCAGTCACAGTTCTGCAATCTGGTAACAAAGGGAAGTAGCTATCCATATTGCCTACCAGGTACACGCACCTTGGAGATGAAGATGCCTAGCTTGATTTCTTGAGCCTGATGCTCTGAAATATCCCTATGTGTGTTATGGGGGTCCTCTTTTTGTAATTGAGTATTGATTTCTCTTGTCCCATTAATGGCTGGTATTGACCCTTCTGACTGGCTGACTGTGAGGCTCAAACCAGACCACATCATGGAATTGATATACAGATGTTGACAACATAATACAATACAATACAATGCAAAAAATAAGAATAAAACACCATCACCACCATGAATAAAAAAAAAACACAAAAGAAAAGTAAAAAAGAATAAGGAAAGTAGAAAAAGAATAGCAAAAATATGAAAGGAAAGAAGGAAGAGTAAGGAATAATGAATGCAAATGGGAAATAATAGAGTAAGAACAGAGTAAAATCTTGTCTAATAAAGACAAAATATACTAATTTACCCTCACACCATCACAAAGATGGCGGAATCCACAGCCAAAAAGGAGGGAAGATGCTAATTGACTTCACATCCTCAAAGATGGTGGCACCCACAGACACAAGATGGCGGCACCCAGTCCCCTCAGCCCCGCTGGGGCGCAGGCGCATGGCAGGGCCAAGCCTGCTCCCTGCTTGGGGCACAGGCAATCTTCTGAGAGTGGTTGCCCAGCTTCCCAGGGCAATCTGAGGCTCAGGTAACCAGGGCCAGAAGGCTTGTGCTGCTGGCAGTGGCAGCAGCAGAGTTGTGATGGGGAATTGCCATATCATGATTCCCGGGTGGCCTCCTGCCCCTGAGGGTCCCAGACTATGAGAGGGGCCAGGATGGGCTGAGGGACCCCTACTCCAGTGTGTGAATTTTCATGCATGCACTGGGCCTCTAATAAGAAATATAAAAGCCAGTAGGAAAAAAATGAAAAACAAAATATGATGAAAAGAATTTTTAAAAAATGGCATTCACCTCAACAGAGTATGTTGTACCTGCTGTGATCTCCCTTTGGAAATGCTGTGTGTGAAGGTTATTGGATGCTACTACAATGTTGCCTGAAGATGGCTAGTGGGTGTGCTGGCTTAGGACCTCCTGGGAGGTTCTCTGGTGAAGGCCAATCTTTTTATATTTTCTAAAATATATTTTATTTATTTTTTACAGAGAGGAAGGGAGAGGGATAGAGAGTCAGAAACATTGATGAGAGAGAAACACCAATCAGCTGCCTACTGCACACCTCGCACTGGGGATGTGCCCGCAACCAAGGTACATGCTCCTGACTGGAACCGAACCTGGGACCCTTGAGTCTGCAGGCTGACGCTCTATCCACTGAGCCAAACCGGTCAGGGCGAAGGCCAATCTTAAGTGTTGTATATGCCTAGCCCTTGGCAATCAGTTTGAAGATATAAGTGACCCACAGTTTGTGGCGCCTCTGTTGGGCTTGGCTGTGCATAGGAAGAAACAAGATTAGCTCCAAGCCTGGTGTTTACCACCACAGAGCCCAGGGTGGGGGTCAGCAAATGTCCCAAGGCACCCCTGGATCACCCTGTTCCTGCATCCACCTGCTGACTGGCTGTTAACCTTGGTACCTGGAAAGGCTCAGTCTCTTAAAGAGCCTGAGGTGGAATCAAGAGGATGGGGTTCTAGGAAGTACTGATCAGACTTCAGGGAAGATGGTGGGTGTGTTTCCCCTGCTCCAGAGCCACTTGTCTGAGTCTGTCCCTGATTTTTTCCTGAACTTGGTACCTTGGAACATTTGGTGGTCAGATATTTGGGGCCTATGCAGACCAGAGGTTGGGTCCCCCAGAGCCCAAAAGAGCATTTTTCTCAGATCTCCTGTGAGGAGCAGGCACCAGTGTGGTTCATGAGAAAGTGGGTCAATGGCCTCACCAAAGCCAGGCTCTGACACCTCCTGAGATGCCCAGACATCTACACCAGGCCTATGTCCCTGACTCCTCAGCAGGGCCTAGAATGCAGGGTGGGGTGACAGGGTTCCAGAACTGAAGGGATTGCTTTCCCCAGGATGATGCTATTGGGTGGGAATAGCTCCTCCCAAGAAAGATGGCTGCTGAGGAACAGTGCCCTGGAGGCTTACCCCACATCCCTCCCCAAAGCCACCCATCTTGACTCTCCTCAGGCAGGTGCCTTCTGACCGCTCTCCTTCCCTTGGAGCACAGCAGGAGTGGCTGCTAACACACATTTTGCTCCTTAGCCTTTAAAGTGCTGGCTTTGTCTCCAGCAGGTTTTGCTTCTTCTTGGCAGACAGAAACCTCCTTGCATATCACAGCTGGGTGCTATGTTGTTGCCTATTCAAGTCTCTGGGACTCCAGGCAGGGGCCTGGTCTTGGTCTAGGCTTCACACCTCTCAGGGTAAACCTCTGCAACTGAACTATCCCTCTATCACCTTGGCCTGGCAATCAGGGAAGAGGGGCAAGCCTCCTTTGAGTGTCTCCCCTTCCTTCTAGTCTCCAGGTGGTTTCTCCCTGCTCCTTGGTTAAATGTCTCCTCTTCAGATAGCCTTTAGTTGGTAATTCAAGGTTATTGAGTCCCATTTTAGTTATAATTTCCAGTTGATTCTGGGAGGAGGTGAGAGTAAAATCCACCTACATCAAAGCCACCTTGCACCCTCACCCTCTGCATTTCTCTTCCTGCAAACATGAAACTTCAACTGTGCTCCATGTGAGAGTGTTCCTACTAATATACTAAAACTGTTGAAACACAGAGCCATCAGAGGTAGTCACAGAGGCATTGGTCTAGAGAGGCTCCTGGATAAACTGTTATGTGGAGAGGAAACCCAGAACCCTTAGAGGAAACTGTCATAAATAGCACCTGCAACTGCTCCTGGGGCTGCAACACAAAGTCTGTGGGTCCTGTTTGCCCCGTGGTGGTCACAGCTTCTCCTGCAGAGAGGTTTTTGCATGGGCTCACACTGACTTCCCCTCACTGTGTGTCTTGCACAGTAATACACGGCCATGTCCTCGACCCTCAGGCTGTTCATTTGCAGATACGACATGTTCTTGGCATTGTCTCTGGAGATGGTGAAGCGGCCCTTCACAGATTCTGCATAGTATTTCTGACTTCCATCAGTCCATATATGTGCCACCCACTCCAACCCCTTCCCTGGAGCCTGGCGGATCCAGTGTATATCATAGCTACTGAAGGTGAATCCAGAGGCTGCACAGGAGAGTCTCAGAGACCCTTCAGGCTGGACCAAGCCTCCTCCAGACTCTACCAGCTGCACCTCACACTGGACACCTGCAAACACAAAGACATCCTGGTCACGAAACTCTCACACATCTACTGTTACCCTCACTCATATCCACTCACAATACTCAGTGTTTATCATTCTCCATAAATTACCTCTTAAAATAGCAACAAGGAAAACCCAGCTGAGCCCAAACCCCATGGTGAGTGGTCTGTGTTCCGTCTTGATTAGAGAATGGGAACACTTGGGGATCTCAGAGCTGTGGGGTCAGGGCTGGGCTGTTTTTATGAGGGGGCCTGATTTGCATGTCCACCTCATATATAGGGAGCTTTGGGGTTGGATTATGACATAAAGGACATAGTCCCAGAGTGTGACATGCCCAAGGGTGCTGTGTGTGAGGAATTACTCAACACATCTGGGCTTGTGCTCTCCCCAGTGGACCCAAAAGCTCCAGGATACCTGTACAAAGACCAAGGAGAGAAATTTTCATAAAAAGAAAAAGAAGAGTTTTACAATGAGAGATGCTTTTGACAGTCACCACTCGTAACAACCAAGAGAAAGCAACTCTCACAACCCGAGAAAGAAGTAAAAGTGCAGGAGGTTCATGTTCAGGAGACGGGAAATTCCATCTGACAATATTTCCCTTACAAAGTGTTCAGAGGAGAAACTAAGACCAGAGTGTGAGCCTAGAGCCAATAGAACAAGTGTAGGGAGAGAGAGGAGAGTCTGTGTTGGTCCCTTCGAGCCAGAAGCATGAGCTATAGAGACGTGACATGGTTCTAACCGGGGAGCAGGAGAGCATGTTGGGCTTTCCTGCTTCATCAGCAGCTCATTTCAGAAGCACCATCTGCTCCCTCTTAAGTCCCTACTCATATCTTCATGTGGCACTTGGCAGTACATGATGGGCGTCCCCTGGGACCAGAGGCCCATTCACTGGATGGGCCAATGTGCAACATGGGAAAAGCCACCCCAAGGCGGAAGATGAATTACCATGAATGGGAATTCACCACATCCGAGCAGGCACAGCTCCAGGATTGTCCCTTCATTGTGTGGTGATTTCCTCATTGTTTTCCCAGTTCAGTTTGTCTCCCTTTTTCCTGAAATAGCCACACATAACATCTGCAGTCATTCAGATAAGGAAGTACTGACTTAAAATTTAACCCAAGTTCCAGGTTCCAGGTGAGGTCCAAACTACTGTGTCGTGCATCCCAGACAGACAGGTGTCATGGCTGAATTCTAGACAAATTAACATGTGCACACACATATGCTCACTCCACTCTCATGCACACAACTTTCAGTTCCCAGGAAGGAAACTCATCCAGGTTCCCGAGGGGCAGTGGAAGCCCTGACTCGCAGGAAACTGTGATGGCTGGACCCTGACTTCATGAATATCTGGGTTCTCATCACTGGAGCCTGTGGGTGTCCTTATATGACAGGACTTCGCAGACATGGTTAAGGTGGGGATGATGGAGCTGTGTGCTAACACGGGGATTATCCTGACTTATCTGCTGGGACATATTGGTAACCACAAGGGTCCCCTTCTGAAGGAAACAAACAATCAGACTAAAAGTTTTCTGATCATTGAAACCAGACGTTGGGGTGGGTTTGCTCATCCACCCAAGTGAATGAGGACCAGGAGGGAAGCATGAGATAGGGAGGACAAAGAGCTGGAAGGAGGTCTTGGGGGAAGATCCTCACCGCTGTGGCCCCGTTGGACCTGTCAGGGGGAACAGGTGGGACTGTCCGAGGGAAACATGGGGACAGGTGGGTCTGTGGGGACAGGAGGCCTGAGCTCAGCACACAGGGGCCTGTGCTGCACTGGGGTCTCTCTTCGTGAGTAGGTTTCCAAAACCGAGGACAAGGAGAGCACTGAGGATGGTCTCCTTGTAGAGAATGAGAAATAGAAAATAGAAAGACTTGGTGACAGAGCCCCTGTCACTGCTGATATGTCTCCTGCAAACATACAATATCCCTTCTTCATTGAGAATGAAATGTCTGCACTGAGAATATGAGAAGAAAGAGCTGAGAGCTTGAGAGGAAATCCTTGAACCCAACAGGAAGCCCCTTTCCTCCCCACCTTCCTCTGACCCTGCTCCTGGGGCTTCTCTCTGTTCTGTGGGTCCTGAGCACCCCCTGGTTTCCTGAGTGGCCCCTGCAGCCCAACCCTGTTGTCTACCTCAAGAAGGATTGTGTCTGGGCTCACACTGACTTCCCCTCACTGTGTGTCCCTTGCACAGTAATACATGGCCGTGTCCTCGGCTCTCAGGCTGCTCAGCTCCATGTAGGCTGTGCTCCTGTAAGTGTCTCTGGACATGGAGACTCTGCCTTGGAATTTCTGTGCGTATTTTGTGTTTCCATTGTTAGGGTAAACCCACCCCATCCACTCATGCCCCTGTCCTGGGGCCTGTCGCACCCAGTGCATGTAGTAGCTGGTGAAGGTGTATCCAGAAGCCTTGCAGGAGTCCTTCAAGAGGCCCCAGGCTTCCTCACCTCAGCCCCAGACTGCACCAGCTGCACCTGGGAGTGGACACCTGTGTAGAGGAGACAGGAGTGGGTGGAAATCCTCCTTGCCCCTCCCTGGACCCATCCTTGACCCAGGGACTGGGGAGCCCTTTAGCTGTAGCTATGGCCACCAGGAGGAGGGTTCTCCAACTCCAGTTCATGGTTAGGGACTGTGCTGTGAGCACTTCTGGAGGAGAGGGTGTGACTGTTGGTGATGCCCTCAAGGCACAGACGTATCCATATTTAACCTAGTCTACCTCCTCTCTTTTGCATATTCATGAGGCAGAGTATTTCATAGCTGTGTTCTTGACCCCACCTGAGATAAGATGAATGAAACAGGGAACAGGCTCAGTGGAAGTCTGTGGGTCCTAGTCCTGATTCTTTTATTTATATATAAATTATATCTTTATTGTTGAAATTATTAAATATGTCCCATTTAATTCCCCATTGACCTCTTCTAGCCTGCCCCAAGACTTCACCATTCTATTGTTTGTGTCCATGAATTACATATATGCATTTGAGGTTTTTTTTAAATATATTTTATTGATTATTTTTTATAATTAAATCTTTATTGTTCAGATTATTACATTTGTTCCTCTTTTTTCCCCCCATAACTCCCCTCCTTCCAGTTCCCACCCCACCCTCCGCCCTCACTCCTCACCCACTGTCCTCATCCATAGGTGCACGATTTTTATCCAGACTCTTCCCGCATCTCCCACACACC
>NW_006298164.1:0-22303 GCF_000327345.1 Myotis davidii | reverse complement strand
TTTCTTTTCTCCTTAATTTCCTTTGCCCTACGAGATGTATCTGTAAACATTGCTACTAGAGATATCTGTGATTATGCTGCCTATGGTTTCTTGTACGGTTTTTATGTTTTCATGACTTTTAAGACTTTTATCCATTTTGAGTTTTTTCTTGTGTATAGTGTAAGTTGGTCTGGTTTAATTTTGCTTGCACGTGTCTGTCCCATTTTCTGAACACCATTTATTCAAGAGACTCTCTTGATTCCATTGTATGATCTTGCCTCTGTTGTCAAATATTAATTGAGCATAATGCTTGGATCAATTTCTGGAGTCTATGTTCTATTTAATTGATTTATATGTCTGTTCTTATGCCAGTACCAGGCTGTTTTGATTACAGTGGTTTTGTAGTATAACTTTATATCTGGTATTGTGATCCCTCAAATTTTATTCTTGTTTCTCAAGATTACTGAGCTTTTCAGGGTCTCTTTTTGATTCCATATAAATTTTTATAATATTTTTTTGTAGATCTGTGAAGACCGCAGTGGGTATTTTAATAGGAATATCATTGAATCTATAGATTGCTTTGGGTAGTATAGGCATATTAATTATGTTAATGATACCAATTACTGAACACGGTATATTCTTCCACTTGTTTATGTTTTCCTCTATATCTATTTTCAACATCTTGTAGGGTTCCCAGTACAGGTCTTTTGCCTCCTTGGTTAAATTTATTCCTAAATATCTTAAGTTTTGTTGTTGTTGTTGTTGCAATGGTAAATAGGATTGTGTATTAAGTTTCTCCTTCTGAGAATTCATTATTGGTGTATAAAAATATCATTGGTTTCTGGGTATTAATTTTGTATCCTGTTACATTACCAAATTCGTTTATTAAATCTACCAGTGTTTTGGTTGAGTACTTCGGGTTTTCTATGTTCAGTAACATGTTGGTGAAGGAGAGTCCCCAGTCACTGCCCATATACCATCTGTCAGCAGCAATGTGACCTCCTACTCTGGTGTCCACAGTGATAATACAGGGAATTAGAGTCAAAGCGAAAAAGCAAGAATCTTCCCTCGATGCAGCTGACAGCTTGAGCAGGAGTTTGTTAGAAATAAAATCATTTAAGGTCATGCAGGCAGGGATCAAGAGAGATAAGGAGTGTGTCATTTCAAACTGGTGGGAAGGAGATCCCTGTTTCCTATGTGCACATTCTCACAGTGTCTCTGTTCTAGAAGGTAACACCTTTCCAAATTCAGGAGACCGGTACTTGGCACTTTTAGGGTCATTATTGATATGATCACATGTGGATCACCCAAACTGCATAATTCATTGGGGTCCAATTTATAAAATATCTCAATAGTTTCAGGGAAGAGTGTATACTTCTCACTGGAGGAGCCATGGTGAAGGTGTGCTTGTATTTGTGCCATAATTTCCTTGGACCAAGACCCATATCTCATTCCATCATAGTCATAATCTGAATCATTGCCTTTTGCTTTTTCTTTCCGCATGACCACACCCCCTGCCCCAGGCCCTTACTGCCCCAGTGTTTGTGATTTGCTTATTTGTAATCACTCCTCTCATTTTCTGTAGACATGGTGGTTGCTGACACACAATGACTTTTTATAGGAAAAGAAATCAGATGCCTCGTCTTTAGATGCCATTGGAAAATTCAACCCTCAAAGGTCCAACTCTAAGTTCACACAAGACCTTCTAAAAACTGATGACCTTGGATAAAGTACAGATTCCGTCAGAACTTTGGACCATGATCTCTGTCCAATTCTATCAACATCATCACTACCTCCATCACCATCACCACCACCATCATCATCATTATCACATGCTTACTTGTAATTATTCTTCTGATTTTCTGTAGGCCTAGTTTTTGAATAAACATAATGACACTTTATCTAAAATTTTTGGTCATTTTGCATAGGTGTCAAGTAAAATAGGTTGCCATACTCTTATTCTCCATTTGACTGCTGAGAAGGGAAGGCTTATTCTTGCCTCTTCTCCATCTGCCACACACAAGAAATCTGATAGGAAATCATAGTTTTGTCTTTAGATGTAATGGTGAGATTGAACCCACTCAAGCCCCTGGAAGGAGAATTCCTCCCCATCTGCCACCACCACGACAAATAAAACCCCAAACCATTCTCCACAAATACAATCCCTAAAACTAGACCAAGGACAGGGCTTTCTGTGAGCTTTGTGGCTGAGACTGGGATTAAAAGTATTTTAAGATGGAGCAGGAAAAGGTATCTGTGCTCAACTCTCCAGCTGCTCATGGTCCTGGCCTTGCTCCTTGTCCAGAGCGCTCCCTGCAGCCCAGCCCTGCTGTCTCCTCAGGGAGGTTAGTGTCTGGGCTCACACTGACTTCCCCTCACTGTGTCTCTTGCACAGTAATACACGGCCGTGTCCTCGGCTCTCAGGCTGCTCATTTGCAGATACAGCATGTTCTTGGTGTTGTCTCTGGAGATGGTGAATTGGCCCTTCAAGGGTTGGCATAGTTTGTGGTACTTCCATCAGGATTAATTACAGCAACCCCCTCCACCCCTTCCCTGGAGTATGGCAGACCCAGTGCATCCAGTATCTACCGAAGGTGAATCCAGAGGCTTCACAGGAGCATCTCAGAGACACCCCAGGTTACATCAAGCCTTCCTCAGACTCCACCAACTGCACCTCACATTGGACACCTGAAAACACAGAGATGACCTGCTCAGAAAGCTCTCACACTTCCACTGTTCCTCTCACTCCTGAACACTCACATACTAAGTGTCTCTTGTTCCCCATAAATTACCTCTTAAAACAGCCACAAAGAAAACCCAAATAAGCCAAAACCCCATGGTGAGTGGTCGGTATTATCCAGATCAGGGAATGGGAACACCTGGGGATACCAGGGCTGGGCTCTTGTCCCAAAGCTGCAGGGTCAGGGCTGGGCTGGTTTTTATGAGCAAACTGGGCCCTATTTGCATGTCCTCCTGCTATATAGTGATCTCTGGGCTTGGATTCTGTAATTAAGGACATGGCCCCAGAGTGTGACATGTCCATAAATGCATGTTTGTTAAATAATTCACCTTGTACACGCCTCTGCCTCCCCATAGAATCCAACTGCTCCAGGTTGCCTGTACAAAAAGGATAAGGATAAAATATGATAGATTGCTTTGATGGTCACCAGTAAAGACAACTAATAGACATTAACTTTCAAATATTATGATGAAAAAATGCAGCAGGTTCATATTCAGGAGATGGGGAGTTCCATGTGACACTATTTCCCCTACAAAGTGATCAGAGGATAAATTAATACAAGAGTGTGAGCCTAAAACCAGTGGACCAAGTGTTGAAGGAGCGAGGAACATCTGTGTGGGTCCCTGAGAACCAGAAGCATGAACTATATAGACACGGACAGAGCTCCTTGATTCTATTCCTTCAGGGGGTTTGGTGCTGGACATGTAGCAGCTGCACTGCCTCTTTTGTGGTGTTTATTCTCTAGACTCTGTTGTAGATCCAGTTTCATACATTGGGATGAAGAATAATCTCTGTCATGACCAGGTGTATTTAGGGGACTCTGTAAAAAATCAATAAGGAATATATTTTTTAAAAAATAAAATATTATTATTGGAAATGTGATGTCTGCATGTGACCCTTGGGACCAGGGTCCCATGTCTCCACATGATGGGGGTCAGCTGGATGCTGCACATGACTCAGTGCCATATTGGGAGGAAATCTACCTGAGAACATAATGGGGGATTAACCAAGACTGAGGACACACACAGGTCCAGGGTTTTTGTTTCACTAGGTTGTCATCTCCTTGTTTAGCCAGTTAAGCTTTCTTCCCTCACATTCCTCTGAATCAACCCCACATATTTCCTAGAGTCATGGAGACACTTTGTTGAGAGTGTGCAGGAACACAAGTCATTTGTGTGTTGGTTTCATATCTTACATCTTCCTGAATTCTAGTTCTATTAGCTTCTCATACAGTTCTTAGGGTCTTCTATGTACAAGATCATGTCATCTGCATATAGATAAGGAGAAACACTTTAACTTGTTTCTTTCTAAGTTAGACATTTTAAATTTCTTTTTCTTGCCTAATTATTCTCACAAGGACTTCTAGTTTCGACGAATAGAAATAGTCACAGGGGAGCCCTTGTCATAGTCCTAATGTCAGAAGAAAAGCTTTGAAATTCTCTCTGTGTAGCATGATATCACTTGTTGGCTTCTCAAATGTGTCCTTTAGTACATTGAGGTCCATCACTTCTACAGCTAATCTGCTAAGGATTTTAATTCTGAAGCGATTTTAAATTTTAAATGATTTATTCTATATCTATTTATATAGTGGTATACTTTATCCTTCATTCTTTAGATGAGGTGTATCAGATTTACTGGTTTACACACATTGAACCATCCTTGCATGCTAGGGCACTATCCCAGTTGATTATTGTAAATAATCCTTTCAGTGTGAAGTTAAGTTTCCTACTATATTGTTGATGGTTTTTGCACTTATGTTCATCAGGGATATTGACCTGTAATTTTTGTATATTTTTCACTTGGCTTTGATATGAGTGTAATGGTCACCTCAATAAATCTGTTTGTAACCATTGTCTTTTATTTCTTGGAAGAGTTCAAGAAGAGGTGAATAAAAAGTTATTAATTCTTATTTGAAATTCAGGTAGAATTCACACTTGAGTCCATTTGGTCTTTGGCCTTTATTTGTTGGTAGGTTTTTCACTACTACTTATATTATTTTAGAAAAACCATAGCAATGTAGAAAAGTTGGGATCAAATCCTAATTTGAGCAACTACTAAGTGGACTGAGAAATACAACTGTTGATATTCACAATGTTGAAATAATTGTTGTTTTCAGACCACATATTAATTTAATATGACATCCGAGAGAATGGAATACAACCACATTTTATTATATAGGATTCATAAAGTACAGTGTGTAACAACATGAACTGTTTTGTGTCACTACTCATGTGTGAAAGCATGTGTTTTCGAAAAATAAGTGTGCAACGCTGTGTGTGTCTGTGTGTGTGACTGTGTGTGTGTCTGTGTATGATTCTGTGTTTGTGACTATGTGTCTATGTAACTCTGTGTTTCCTGGGCAAGGAATAAGAGAACAGTATGTATGCAGGGGGTCCCATGGATGATTCTAGGCTTCCAACATGCTCTTAATGCACATCTCACCCACAGGGAAGCTAAAAAACCTTGGATTCAAGAGAAAAGGTGGAGGTAAGAGATTGGTGATGCACATCCCAGCCCTCAGAGTCACCTGTCCCCACTGTGGGGTTGGCACTTCTTCCTCTAGGACAGCCGGGGCCCTCATGTGGATGGATGTGGGGCTCCCTGTGTTTGGTGCACTTAGCTGACAGCTCTTCTGGGGATCAATGAGGACTGAGAGAGGATGAGTGAGGTTTTTGAGCCCTGAGTGTGATCAGGCCTTTCAGCAGAGGGAGGGCCCTGATAGCCCTGAACTAGGAGCGGGAGGGCACAGGTAGAGTCAGACACTGAGAGTAACTGACCCCTGAGGGATAAATGCAGAGCTGTGCAACAGCCCAATCCAGCAATCCACCTGCGGATAATCAGATAAATGTTTAAAAGACAGTGAAAAAAGACCATTGAAATTTGTGAAGGAGACTTGGTGAAGAAGAGTCCCTGTCACTGCCAGCATGTCACCTGCAAACAGACAATGTCCCTTCTTCCTTCTTGTCTGCAGTGAGAATATGAGGAGGATGAATCATTCCTGGAGGCAGCTGAGAGCTTCAGAGGAAATCCCTGAGCCCAACAGGAAGGCCCTTTCCTCCTCACCTACCTCTGCCCCTGCTCCTGGGACTGCTCTCTGTGCTGTGAGTCCTGAGCACCCCTGGTGTCCGGAGAGCCTCCTGCAGCCTAGCCCTGCTGTCTCCCTCGGGGAGGTTTGTGTCTTTCATCACACTGACTTCCCCTCACTGTTTCTGGCACAGTAATACATGGCCTTATCCTCTGCTCTCAGGCTGTTCAGTGTTAAGTAAACTTGGTCTTGGATGTGTCCCTGGTGATGCTGAGTCTGGATTTCAGTGCTGGGTTATAGTTTGTATCTCTATCACGCTATATACATCCAACCTACACTAGCCCCTTTCCCAGGGTCTGATGGGTCAGGTACACAATATAACTGGTTAAAGAGAATCCATACATAGTGCAGGTGAGGGAGAGTGTCTGCGAAGGCTTCACCAGGCCTGCAACTGCACCTGGGACAGGACACCTGGGGACAAAGAGCATCAGTCCCTGTCAGCCATCTACAGTTATAGCCATGCCATGACTCCTGCCTGACTCCTGAGATCCTCGCTTTGGGGTGGTGTCACCAGGCACAGGAGAAAACCCAGAGGTCTCATCTTCTAGACCACAGCTCTGCCTTCCCAGAGACCTCAGCCCTGTGTGATGAGAGTGCTGTGAACCTGCACAGCCCAGGAGAGGTTTTACCCTGGAGCTTAAAGAGAAATTTCATGTGGGGCAGCCTTTCTTATTAATGTAAAGCCTGAGGTCAGGATTCCCTGTTTATTCATGGGCCCCTATTTGGGCATCTCTTCCCTTGACCTCACTCCGCATGTAAGTCAGGGACTGGGGACCACATGAGAAATGAAGCACATTGGAATTCTGACAACAAATAGTCTAATCTTTCTGAGCATAAGTGGAAATGGTGGACTTGATGAGTAGGTTATACTTTTAACATTTCATGAATCTTTCAAACAGGTGTAAAAATGATTAGCATTTGTTCAGACTATTTGTGAATCTCAAAATCTTACTGAATTCACAATTTTCACATTTTTTAATCTAATTGTATATTAATAATTCCTATCATTGTGCAAAATATTATAAATAAAGGACAGCCATTTTCAATATCATATATCTTAATTTACTATGTTACTTTTATCTGAGAAACAACACCCCAAGCACTGAGAGGTTAGACATTTGTTATTCTTGATGTTGGAAATTTTTGACCGTGTCTACAGCTTCTTGTGCACCCTCTTCCTTTATGCAAGCCCATGGCCTACTGCAGAGATTCCAAATAGTTACATCAGAAAGAGTCATGGCTCTAAGTGGACAAAAGACATGAAATAAAAGCAATGATCATGTATGTGTACAACTCATAATCATTCATAAGTGGAAATGATGATGGGAGAAAATTGACCTGTTTACTCAGTCTAACGTTATCAGTAATGTTGGGGTCCAGAGGGATGTATGTGTAGAGAATTCATACCATAGACTTTCTCACAGGAAAGGAAACATCAACCCTGAGAGGAATCCCTCACTCAGCCTCGCTCTGCCCTTCCTCTAGATGTCACTTTGGTCACAGGGTGCTGGGCTCTCACACAAACATATGAAGTCCTTAATGTATAATTTAATCATCCTCCCATCAGACATGATTTGGAAATATACTTCTTTATTTATGTTTGTGTTTTAATTTACTCAATGGAATCTTTAGCAGGACAAAATACTTCAATTTTAACCAAAGCTAATTTAATGATATTGTCCTTGATGGGTCCTCTTTTGGGTAATTTTACCAAGAACTCCCTGGAAAATGCTGAGCCTCCACTATCCATGTGGATTGGCTACAGCAGCCACAGGGACTGAAGCAGGTTCTGGTACCAGAGGGGAGCGCTGATATAAAATTACCCATAGATCTGGACCTGACTATGGAACCAGGTGAGGGGAGGAAATTGGACTTGTTTTGTGTCACATGACAGAAACATGCCTGATGTTCATAGACAAACAGCTACTGGACACATGGGTTTAAAGCCTCCTTCAGTGAGGGCCCAGAAGGAAGTTAAGGGAATGAAAGAGACAGCTCTTATAATTGTAGGACATGCCTAATAATTCTGAGCAGAGGTTGTTAGAAGTAGAAACATTAAAGATTCTGCAGGTAGGGATCAAGGGAAATAAGGAACATCTCATTGCAAACTGGTGGAAAGAGGAGACCCTGTGTCCTACATGCACACTCTCAGTGTCTCTGTTCTAGAAGATAACACCTTCACCGATCTTCATTATCATAATCACCATCATCATCACCATCACTGGCTTACTTATAATCATTCTGCCACTCATTTTCTGTAGACAAGGTCATTGTCCACAAATATTAACCCTGTATCTCATTTTTGGTCATTTATTAAAATTGTTAAGGGAAATAGGAAATCAGAAATTACTATATTACTTTACATTTGACTGCTGACAACTTATGGCTCATTCGCTGCCTCATCTCTGTTTGCCCCAGATGGGAATCTTATCAGAAATATTGGTCTCCTCTTCATTTGTCACTAAGAGGTTGAAACCACAAAATACCCTGGAAGCAGAATTTAGCTCCTCCCCCCCACCTGCACAAATAAAAGCCATGAGCCAGTCTCCTTTCCTGGCTCCATCAAAGTAGGACCTTTCCTGTGCTTCCCAGAGATTCCAACTACGTGCATAATAAACATTCCATGTCCCTTGGTGTGTTTGTCATCAGACCTGGTCATCTGTATCAAGCTGCTGTGGGTCCCTCTGCCTCAGCCTGTGGTCACTAATTCTTGGTGCTATCAGCATGATGACAAGTCATTGACCTTCACCAGTTTTTCGGTCACAATCCTCTGATGCCTGCTGTTCAACATGCACGTGTCCTGATGCTGGCTGGACCCTGAGCTGTGTGAGGCTGAGCTCCAGTGTTGAGTCAGCAGAGTTTCTTGTTGGATTTAGATGACTTGGGCAGAAGTTTTGATCATTAATTGGTACTGGGCACAGGGTATCTGAAAGAAACTCTGAGGTTTGTCCACTTGAGAAAGTTGTCTCTGTTTACAACAGACTTTCTAACTCAGAGACCTCAGAGGTAAGTGCAGAATCAGGAATCCAGAGGTTCCCTGAGGGAAACCGTGACATGAAGAGGAAACCACACATGTCACCAGCACAAAGCTCCAACTGCACCTGCTGCCTGGATGGTAATTGTGTTCAGGGACCCTGCGCGCCCTCTGGTGGTCACAGCCTATTCTGCAGAAAGACTTGTGTATGGGCTCACACTGACTTCACCTCATTGTGTCTCTTGCACAGTAATGCATGGCCTGCAGTGTTCTTGGCTCTCAGATTGCTTATTTGTAGGTAAGCAGTGCTTTTGGAATCATCTCTAGAGATACTGACTCTGCCTTTCACAAATGCAGCGTATTCCGCGGTGTGGCTGTTGCTTTTGTTTTTATGAAACCTATCCACTCCCATCCCTTTCCTGGTGTCTGCTGGATCCAGCTCATGTAGTAGTCCATGAAAGTGAATCCTGAGCCTTTGAAGGAGAGTCTCAGAGACCCCCTGCCCCTAGGCTGCACCAGCCCTCCCCCAAACTCCACCAGCTGCACCTCACACTGGACACCTGCAGACAGGAGTGTTGTCCATAGGAGCCGGAACACACACTCACACTCACTCACACACACTCACAAGGCCCCAGCTTCTTCATAATGTTACCATGTAAGAACATCGCTGCGAGAGCCCCGCTCAGCCCAAACTTCATGGTGCTTCCTCTGGGTGGACGCCTGGAGTGAATGGAGACTGTAGGTCCCAGGGGTTGGGCTGCATTCCCAGAGGTGCAGGGACAGGGTCTGGGCTGGGCTTATCAGCGCAAGAAGCTCCCCATTTACATGGGCTCCTCCTCTTAGGGACACAGGAGGGGGAGTCCCTGGGGGAGAGTCCCCGTTGTCCTCAGAGGGACAAGCACCTCCTGTGAGCATGGAGGTGTTCATGAGGGGTGGCTAGTCTGTGTGCTGCAGTGTGTCTGTTGTTAATACCACCATCATCAGTTACACCCTAGATAATTTACAATGATGTTCCACCCACAGGGCCAGGATATCCCAGCTCAGAGTAAATTCTTCGTGTGTCCTTGTCCACGTGTTGATACCTAGAGAGAGCTCCCTCCCCAGCTCCAGCTCCCATGGTTGGGGCCCTGCAAAACTGCATTTCTGTGGAATCCAGACTTTACCACAGCTCACATCCTTCTGTGGCTTCAGGTCCATCAGAGCAGAGAGAGTGAGGGAAAAATGAGCCTGTACAGTTAGAGCCTTTTATCAGCCCCAGATTCTCTCTGGGTTCAGCCTCTTCACCCCTCACCCACAATGGCTGACAAAAATTTACAGCAAGTTACTCATCTGTGGGATCACATCACAGGAATCATTATTCAATGCTCTGTAGGGAGCCACTAGGATTCAAGTACCCACTGTCATTATTACAGACAATCTTGGGAAAGTTTGGGAGAATGACATCCTGAAGTTAAACCACCAAACCTAAGTGCAACCTTAAAGCTCCGTGGCCAAAGGTCCTCCTGTGGGGCTTTGATGTCCAGGGCATCAGGAGGACATCAGCCATCTCCCTGTGACTTGGTGCCTGGGAGGACTAGGCATTTACAGATTTCACATCCAGTGACACTCTGCCTTGCTGCGTGCTGATGTTGTGGATACTGAAATGGCTCATGCCTTCCCCCAGCTCTAACGCTATCTTTCCACCACAGCTGTGTCAGAGCCTCCCCTGACCTTCCACCAGGAGACTGTCTGTTGAAGGAAACATCAGAGAAATGCTGCTCTTGCCCATCACGGTGGGGAAATGCAGGGTATACTTTGAACAACCAATGCAGCAGTGAATCTCCAGGGTCAGTCCTGGTGGTCATGGGACACCACACTCTCCATCGTTCCTGGGGCTGTGACACAGTCCACAGAGTGAGGGGTTCACAGGTATGGAGGCTGGAAAATCTTAGACTTGATTTGGGCAGGTTGGGAATCTGGTGAGGATCTGCATCCTAGTGGGTAATTTTTTTCTGTAATCTCAGAGCTTGGATGGACCAAGAGAGCTTCCTCAGCCCGCTTTTTAATAAAATATGCTTTTATTGATTTCATAGAGGAAGAAAGAGGTAGAGAGAGATATAAACATCAATGATGAGAGAGAACCATTGATTGGTTGCCTCCATCACACACCACACTGGGGACCAAGCCCACAACCAGAGCATATGGCCTGACCAGGAATCAAATTGTGATCTCCTGGTTCATAGGTTGACACTCAAACACTGAGCATAGCATCTGGCTCTCAGCCCTCATTTTTAAGGGCGTGATTCTCACTCATGAGAACTCCACCCTCAAGACCTACGAAGGTCCCCAGACCTTCTTAACACCATCTCCTTAGGCATTGGGTTTTGCTGTATGAACATTTGAAGGACACATACATCGTGCCCATGGCAGCAACTAAAGTATCCAATCATGACCCCACCCAGTTGGAAGTCTGCTCCGATGGAGCTCCCCCACCTGAGAACACTCCTTGTCTTTGGAAGCAGAAACTTTACCCAAGTCCTTCAGAACAAGCTGATGACCTTGCAGTGTGGGTAGTGTCTGCTATTGACCTTTAACTAAGGCATCTAGGTAATCCTGTTATCGTTTCTTATCTGTGCTTCCAGGTGGGCATTATTCTTCCATTGCAAGACCTAGATCTGTTTTCTACCCACAATGGTTGTTAACTCTTTTTTTTTTCCCTCTCAGATTTTATAGGTTTTAGTGAAATAAGTAGTCAGGGTCTATTATTAAAAAAATATATTTATTGTTGAAAGTATTACAGGTGCCCACCCCCATTTCCACTTTCCACCCAGTTCCTGCTCCACCCCAGGCCTTCACTGCCCTACTGTCTGTGTCCAAAGGTGAGATCTTTGGTTAATCTCTTTCCACCCTCTCTCCCCCCATCCCTCTGAGATTCTTCAGTCTGTTCCATGCTTCCATGCCTCTGATTCTATTCTGTTCAGCAGTTTATTTTCTTCATTAGTTTGTTTATTTATTTTGAGTTTATGATTCAATTGTTGATATATATGTATGTGTTGCCATTTTATTATTTATATTTTACTACTCCTCATTCTCCTTTTCCTCCTCTTTCTTCTTTTCCTCCTCTTTTCTCCTTCTTCTTCTTCTTCTTCTTCTTCTTCTTCTTCTTCTTCTTCTTCTTCTTCTTCTTTCTTATTCTCATTCTTCTTTTATTTATTTTGAGTTTATGATTCAATTGTTGATATATATGTATGTGTTGCCATTTTATTATTTATATTTTACTACTCCTCATTCTCCTTTTCCTCCTCTTTCTTCTTTTCCTCCTCTTTTCTCCTTCTTCTTCTTCTTCTTCTTCTTCTTCTTCTTCTTCTTCTTCTTCTTCTTCTTCTTCCTTATTCTCATTCTTCTTATTCCTGCTCTTCCTCTTCCTCTTTTTTTTCTATCTTCTTAAACAACAGATCATATAATACTGTTTTGCTGGTGATGAACTCCTTTAGTTTTTTCTTTTTATGTGAAGCTCTTTATCTGATCCTCAAATCTAAATGAGAGCTTTGCTGGATAGAGTAATCTTCCTTGTAGGTCCTTATCATTCATCAGTTTGAATATTTCTTGCCACTCACTTCTAACCTGCAAAGTTTCTATTGAGAAATTAGCTGAATGGGCTGATTTTCTCTTGTGTTTTTAAGGGTCTCTATTTGTCTTCAGCATGTGGCATTTCAATTATGATGTATCTTGGTGTGGGCCTCTGTGAGTGCCTCTTATTTTGGATTCCCTGTGCTTCCTAGACCTGTAAGTCTATTTCTTTTACCAGGTAGGAGAATTTTTCTGTTATTACTTCTTCAATAGGTTTTCAATATCTTGTTCTCTCTTCTCCGTCTGCTCCCCCATAATGTGAATGTTGGAACCCGTGAAGTTTCCTAGAGGCTCCTTACACTAACTTCATAATTTTGGATTATTTTTTTGTTTTGTTTTTGCTCTTCTGATTGTGTGTTTTTTGCTTCCTCACATTCCAAATTATTTATTTGATTTCCAGAATCCTCTACTCTACTGTAGAATTGCTGTAAATTATTTTTATTTCAGTTAGTGTATGTTTAATTTTTGACTCTTCCTTTTCCATGTCTTTGACATTCTCACTAAGATCCTTGGAAGTCTCATGAAGATTCTAGAATAACCTTATAACCATGATTTTGAACTGTGTATATAGTACTTTGCTTGTTTCTATTCTTTCATTTGTAACATGTTTCTTTATCTCTCCATTTTGGCTCCTTTCCTCTGTTTGTTTCTATGTATTGGGTAGAGCTGCTATGTCTCCTGCAGTTGGTAGAGTGGCTTTTTATAGTAGGTGTCCTGTAGGGACCAGTGGCTCACCCTCCCCTGTCACCTGAACTGGGCACTCTAGGTGCACCCCTGTGTGGGCTCTGTACATATTGTTGTAGTTGAGCCTTGATTTCTGTTGGCATCACTAGGAGGACTTGACCTCAATTTGCTGTGAGGACAGTGTCGACTACAGTGAGAGAGCTGCTGTGCAGGAGACAGTCCTGAGGAACAGGAATTTGCTTCAGTGGGACATTGGTGCTCACTGAGTCTGCCCCTTGAGTGTGTCACTTGTGGCTATGTAGAGTTGTAATCTGCTATGGTCTGAAACTGTCCACTGAATTCACTGAGTCTGGAGCATCCAGGGTGGTGCAATGTCAGCTACTGCCTGGGGCCACCCAGCAGGAGATGTAGAGGGATCTGCAGATGGCTGCTATTTCCTATTTGTATTGGACTTCAAGGTGCCCAGGTGAGGCCTAGTGGTGAAGCATGTCACTCTGGTGCTACTGCCCTGCCTTGGGCCTTTTATGGGTGGCTTTGGGCATGCTGTCCCCAGCTGCAGCTTATTTGAGAGGTTTTAGCAAAGTCTGAAGCCTGAGCCAGGACAGGCCATTCATTTGAAAAAGTTGCTTCCAGCAGCTTGATGAGGCTGAACATTGGATGGGGCAGGGCCTCAGGGGATCACCAGGATGGAACAGTGTGCTCTACGCTGATGGAGACTCAAATAGGGCTGCCACACAGCCCAGGGACAGGGGATGTCCTAGCACAGGTACAATGACCCCTGTGAGCATCCCAGTCTTGGAGAAAGCCACCCCTGAGTTCCTTACCCCATGCCAGACTATCAAATTCCTCCCCATATGAGTCTAGACTCCTGGCCCAGGAGCACAGAATAAGTGAGACTCTGTGAGTTCCTGCAATGGCTATTTAAGAGGAGCACCTGTGATTCCAGCCGCCTCCTTGCCACTCAGCCAAAAACTCTGACTGGTTTTTACAACCCAAAGTGACGGGAACTTCTCTTCCCAGCACTGCAACCCTGGGCTGGGGGGGCTGGGTGTGGGGCTTGGACCCCATACTCACCACAGGCAGCCTCCACAGAGACAATCTCCCTCCTGATTAAAAAATTGGGACAGGTTGGTGTTGGGCCCATTCCATACCTCCACACCTCCTACCCATCTCAATGTGCTTTCTTCTTTCCTTCTCTAGTTGTAGGGCTTCCATTCTTCCAGCATTCAGTCTGTTCTGAATGAGGATTGTTCTGTATATTAGTTGTAATTTTCAAGTGGTTGTGGGAGGCGGTGAATATAGGCTTTTACCCACCCTGACATCTTGGTTCTTTCCCAGGCTCTAGTTTTGATGTTTGATGCTGATAAATTAAGGTTCATCCCTCTCTCTTGCTTGGCACGTGGAAAACTAAGAGAAAGCAGGGATGCCCCCTTATGTCCTGCAGGTGGGACATTGAACCCACACAAGCCCTTCCTGTGAGCAGGACCCTCCCCGGCCCCAGCATTGTCCACAATAAAACTCTGAACCAGTGTTCTTACCTGCAGGATCCAAATATATATTTTTCTTTTTTAAAATATATTTTTATTGATTTCAGAGAGGAGGAGAGAGAGATAATATAGAATCATCAATGATGAGAGAGAATCATCCATCTATTTGGTGCTTCCTGCACACCCCACACTGAGGATCAAGACCACAAACTGAGCATGTGCCCGGACCAATAATCAAACTCTAACCTCCTGGTCAATAGGTCAGTGCCCAACTATTGAGCCATGCCAGCCGGGAAATCGTATCTGACTGGCTGAAAAGCCTGCCCTGCTCCCAACAGACACCTCCATGAAGAGATAAACGTTTTCAAGTTGCCCCTGCCTGTGGGACATCAGCCTGGACATCCATTCCAAGGCACTGTGGATCCCTCTACCTCCTCCTCATGGTGTCACCTGTGATTGGTGCTATGAGAGTGATGACATGTCAATGACCAGGCTCTTTCTTCTCTAACTTTGCGTTCATGTGCTGATGGTGGCCACTGTCCAATATCCACGTGTCCTGCTGCTGGTGGGCTGGAACCCTGGGCTGTGTTGAGCAGCACTGTTGAGTTAGCAGAGCCTCTGATTAGATTTAGGGACCTGGGTCAGCAGATTTTATTATTAATAGCCATTTGGGCACAAGATTGTCTGAAAGACACTCTACGGTTTTTTCACATGAAAAAGTTGTCTTTGTTTACAACAGACTTTTCTAATTCAGAGACTCAGAGGTAGTGCAGAATCAGGAATCCAGAGGTTCCCTGAGGGAAACTGTGACATGAAGACGAAACAGCACAGGAAACCAGCCCAAACCTCCAACTGCACCTGCTACTGGGATGGTACTTGGTGTTCACGGGTCCTGAGCGCCCCCTGGTGTCCGGAGTGCGCCCGGCAGCCCAGGCCTGCTATAGGCTCAGGGAGGTTTGTGTCTGGGCTGACACTGACTGCCCCTCACTGTGTCTCTTGCACAGTAATACACGGCTGTGTCGTCTGTGGTCACAGACCTTAGTTGCAGGGAGACCTGGTTCTTGGATGTGTCTCTGGAGATGGAGGTTCGACTTTTGAGGGAGGGGCTGTAGTAAGTGTTCCCATCATGGCATATGCACCCCATCCACTCCAGCCCCTTCCCGGGGGGCTGGCGGATCCAGCTCCAGCAGTAACCACTGGTTGTGATGGAAATTTTATGGTCTGCGCAGGTGACGGAGAGGGTCTGCGAGAGCTTCACCAGTCCTGGGCCCCACTCCAGCAGCTGCACCTGGCACAGGACACCTGGGGACAAGGAGCATCAGCCCTGTCAGTCACCTGCATTCACAGCCATCCCATGATCCCTGTCTGACCCCTGAGATCCTCACCTTGGGGGGCTGTCACCAGGCACAGGACAAGACCCAGCAGTCTCATCTTCTTCTAGACCACAGCTCTGTCTTCCCAGAGACCTCAGCCCTGTGTGAGTAGAAAGCTGTGAGCCTGCACAGCACAAGAGAGGATTTACTCTGGAGCTTGAAGAGAAATTTGCATGGGGAAGCCTTTCTTAGAAGTGTGGGGTCTGAGGCTAAACTGCCCTGGCCTTCCTGGGGCCATGTGGGGCATATCTTTTCTTGACCTCACTCACCATGTAAGTCAGGGACTTTGTCCACTTGGTTCATTAAGCTGATTGCAATTCAGACAAGGACATCCTCACCTGAGCATAGGAAGAAATGTTGGACTAGATGAATACATTACATTGGTAAGTTCTCATTAATCTTTCAAACAAATTTAATAGGGTTTAGCATTTGTTTAGCTTTTGAAATCCAACACTTACATATATGATTGTCATTTTATACTCTAATTATGTTTACTTTAGTGTGAAAATATTAAAAAGAACAGCCATCTTTAATGACATGTTTTCTTCATTTTTTTACTTTGATATGAGTACCTGCTTCACAAGCACCAGAAACGGAGACCCTTGATCCTTGATGTTGGAAATTTTTATTGTGTTATATCACACTGTGCAAACTCTTTCCTTATGGAAGCACAGGGAATATTGCAAAGATCCCAAACTAATCACATCAGAAAGAATCATGTTTTAACCTGGAGAAGAGATAATAAATGAAAGTAGTGATTATGCATGTGCACAATTGAGAATCTTTTATATGTTGAAATGATATGGCAGCCTGTTAAGTGACCTGATTTCTCAGTCTAGTGTTATCAGTGATTTTGGGGTTCAAATGAGGGAAGTTGGAGAATTCCTAGCATACATTTTCTCACAGGAAAGGGAACTTCAACATCATCATGTAACCCTCATTCCCAACCTCCCACTGCCCCATCTCTGGGGATGCTCACTGTGGTCAGAGGGTGCCAGGCTCTCCCCCATAACATACAACAACACCTTGATGTATAATGAACACATTTTCCCATCAGGCACATTATTCAGAAAGATATTATACTGCTAAGCTAGTTATTAATTTCCATGATGGAGTATTTGGTGGCACAATTGTTTTTACTTATATTAATGTTCAATTCATCATTATTGTCTTTAATGCGACCTGTTTGGGGTGATTTTACAAAGAACTCCCCAGAAAAATCCTGAGCCTCCACTGTCCATGTGGATTGGCAACAGCAGCCACAGGGACTGAAGCAGGTTCTGGCACCAGAGGCGGGTGCTGCTGAGAAACTACTCATAAATATGGACGTGGCTGTGGAACTGGGTGAGGGGAGGAAGCTGGACTGCTTTGAGTCACATGACAGAAATATGCCTGATGCTCATAAACAGAGAGTTACTGTTTATGACATGTGAGTCTAAAGCCTCCTCCAGTGAAGCCCCAAAAGGAAGTGCAAGGCATGATAGAGACAGTTTGTAAGACCAGAGGAAATACCAGAATATTTATGAGCAGGAGTTTCTTAGAAATTGAAAACTTAAAAATTCAGCACAAAGGAAATAAGAGAAATAAGGAACATGTCATTGACAACTGATGGGAAGGGGATTCCTGTTGCCTACATGCACATTCTCATAGTGTATCAGTTCTGAAAGGTAATACCTGTCCAGGTATAGGGGATCTTCACTTAGACACCTTTGGGATCATTACTGATCTGGTCTTACCGTGAATCACCCAAGCTGCCTATCATTGAGGTCCCATTTGTGAAATTTCTCAGCACTTTTAGGGAAACGTGTACACCCCTCATTGGAAGAGCCATGGTGATGTGTGACCCTCTGAACAGCGTTCATTTCTTTAGGCGAAGAGCCCTGTCTCAGTCCAACCTCATCACCAACATCCTCTTCCTCCTCCTCCTCCTCTTCATCGCTTGCTGACTTATAATCATTCTTATATTTTGTAGACATGGTAGTTTTCCACACACATTAACTTTTTATCAAATAATGAAAGTAGGAATCTTTCATTTAGATGTCATTGGACATTGAAATCACAACTGCCACACCTAAGAGTTGTTACAAGGCCTTCCAAACAACGTATGGTTTTGGACAGGGGAGAGATCCCTCCCAGGACAATAGATCAGGACCCTGTCCAATTCTATGTTCATCAGCACCATCACCACCACCACCATTATCATCATATGTCTATTTATAATTATTTTTCTTCGTTACAGTCGACACTGTTCTTGTATACACATAATGACCATTTCTCTCAATGTTTGCTCAATTTTTTTAATTGTGAATAAAATATGTAGCCATACTTTATTTTCTTTTTCATTTGATTGTTGAAAACAAATGGCTACTTCCTGCCCCACATAGAAATCTGAAAAGAAAGGTTGGGTCTCATCTCCAGATGTCAATAAGAGGTTGAATCCACACAAGCCACTGGAAGCAGGATTCCTCCCCCTGCCCCACCACCTCGACAAAATAAAATCCCTCAGTCAGTCCCCTTTCCAGGCTCCACCAAAGCAGGTCTGACTTCCTGAAGGGCCTTTCCTGTGCTTCTCAGAGATTTCAACTCTGTGCATAATAAACATTCCATGTCCCTTGGTGTTAATCATCATCCTGGTCATCCATACCAAGCTGCCGTGAGTCCACCTACCTCTGCCTGGTACTACATACTCTTGGTGCTATGAGCATAATGCCAAGTCAATGACTGTCACCACAGGGGTCCTTCTTCTCTAGCTTTGCACTCATAGGCTTCTGGTGCCCACTGTCCAGAACACATGAGTACTGTTTCTAGCTGGTGGGACCCTGAGCTGCTTGGAGCTGAGCTGCACTGTTGAGTCAGGAGAGACTCTGGTTAGATTTAGCAGATGCAGGTCAGGCATTTGATGATGAATTGTCATTTGGGCTCAAGAGTCCCAGAAAGACACTCTGCAGTTTGTCCACTTGAGAAAGCTGTCTCTATTTACAACAGACTATCTACCTCGGAGAGGTCAGAAGTAAGCACAGAGTCAAGAATACAGAAGTTCCCTCAGGGGAACTTCGACATGAAGGGGAAACCACACAGGAAACCAGCCCAACTGCACCTGCGCTGGATGGTCCTTGTGTTCAGGGACCCTTAGCGCCCCCTTGTGGTCATAGCTTCTGCTGCAAGGAGGTTTGTGTCTGGGCTCACACTGACTTCCCCTCACTGTGTCTTGCACAGTAATACATGGCCATTTCCTCGACTCTCAGGCTGTTCATTTGCAGATACAGCATGTTCTTGGCATTGTCTCTGGAGATCGTGAATCGGCCCTTCACAGAGCTGGCATAGTCTGTGGTACTTCCATCAGGATTCATTCGACATAACCACTCCTTCCCCTTCCCTGGAGCCTGGCGGACCCAGCTCATCCAGTTGCTACTGAAGGTGAATCCAGAGGCTGCACAGGAGAGTCTCAGAGACCCCCCAGGCGGCACCAAGCCTCCCCCAGACTCCACCAGCTGCACCTCACACTGGACACCTGCAAACACAAAGACATCCTGGTCAGGAAACTCTCACACGTCCACATCCACTGTTTTTCTCATTTACATCCACTCACATACTCAGTCATTCTTTTTCTCCATAAGTTACCTCTTAAAAGTGCCACAAGAAAAACCAAGCTGAGCCCCAACTGCATGGTGGGTGGTCTGTGTTCAGTCCTGATCAGGGAATGGGAACACCTGGGGATCCTGGGGCTGGGCTCCTGTCCCAGAGCTGCAGGTTCAGGGCTGGGCTGGTTTTTATAAGCAGAGGGGTTCCTATTTGCATGTCCTCCTGATATATATGGAGCTCTGGGGTTGGATGCTGGAAATAAATGACACCTTATCAGGACGTGACATGTCCAAGGATGCATGTACGTTAAATAATTCCCAGCATCTGGCCTATGTTCTCCACACTGGAACCAATCACTCCAGCTCACCTGTACAAAAAAAAGAGAAGGATTAAAAATGGTGGATTCCTTCGATAGTCACCAGTAATGAAAAGAGAGAAATTAACCTTCAAATCGGATAAGTAAAAGTGCAGCAGGTTCATGTTCAGGAGATGGGAAGTACCATTTGACACTATTTACCCTACAAAGTGATCAGGGGGTAAACTAAGACAAGAATGTGAGCCTAGAGCCAGTGGATCAAGTTTGGGGGAGAGAAGAATGTCTGTGTGGGTCCCTGGGAACCAGAAGCATGAACTATAGAGACACAGACACAGCTCCCGGGTGCTATTCCTTCAGGGGAGTTTGGTGCTGGATGTGTAGCAGCTGCACTGCCTCCTTTGTGGTGTTTATTCTCTAGACTCTGTTGTAGATCCAGTTTCACACATTGTGATATAGAAAAATCTTGGTGAGATTCACCTGTGAAGGCTTCTGGTGCAGGGCTTTTGTTTGCTTGGAGTCTTTTGATTCCTGCTTTGATTTCATTCGGTTAATTTGGTATATTTTGATTTTCTTATTGTTTCTTATTCAGTTTTGAAAGGATATATGTTCCTAGGAATTTAGCATTTTTAACCATGTTTTCCAAAATGTTGATATATGGTTGTTCATAATAGTTTATTATAACCCTTTCTATTTCTATGGTATTAGTCATTACTTCCCTTTCATTTTCATTTTATTTATTTGTGTGCACTATCTTTATTTTTTGATTAGTCTGTTTTAGAGTTTGTCAATCTAGTCTATCTTTTGAAAGAACCAGCTCTCGGTTTCATTAATTTTTTAGACTGTGTTTTGTTTATTTTCTCTATGATCTTTATTATTTCTTTCCTAGTTCTCACTCCAGTTTTTTTACCCCATTCCTTTAGGTGTAGAGTTGTATTGGTATCCTTGCTCCTGTTTCCTGAGGTGGGCTTGTGCTGGTTTGGATTTCCCTATTATAACTGCTTGTTCTGTGTCCCATAGATTTAGGTTGTTGTGTTCTCATTTTCATTTGTTTTAAGGTAACTTTGAGTTCTTCCTTGGTCTCTCTGATAACCCATTCATTGTTCAGTAACATGTTCCTTAGCCTCAATGACTTTGTGTGTTGCTCTGTTTCTTTTTTTCTTCTTGTGGTTGACTTATAATTTCATAACATTATAGTCAGAGAAGGTGCTCGATATGGTTTCAATCTTCTTAACCTTACTGAGATTTGCTTTGTGTACTAACACGTGGTCTATCCTAGAAAATGTTTCATGTTTCATGTGCACATGGAAATAATGTGTATTCTGCTGCTTTGGGGTGGGATGCTCTGAAGATTTCAATTAAATCCACCTGATTTAGTATGTGATTGAAGATCTGTGTTTTCCTGTCTGGAACATCTATCCATTGATGTCGATGTCCAATACAATGAAATTATTCCTGTCAATCTCTCCATGTCCTTCAAGATTTGTTTTTTTTTAATGTACTTTTATTGATTTCAGAGAGGAAGGGAGAGGGAGAGATAGAAAGAAACTTCAAAGGTGGAATCTAATAAACTAAGTCACGACTTCTGGCTAAGCGGCACTTCCACTGTGGGAACGCACTGACCAACAGGGGGCAGCTCCTTCATTAAGTGTCTGCCCCCTGGTGGTCAGTGCCTGTCATAGGGACCAGTCATTCTGCTGGATTTTCCAACATTTGGTTGATTTTCATATTAGCCTTTTATTATTAGGACTAGAGGCCTGGTGAACAAAAATTTGTGCACTGGAAGGGGGGGTCCCTCAGCCCAGCCTGCCCCCTATCACATACTGGGAGCCCTCAAGGGATGTCCTACTCCCTGCTCCCTGCTCCCCTTGGGGAGCGGGCCTAAGCCACAGTCTGGCCTCCCTTTGTGGGAGGCCACTGGGCTGATCAGGGGAAGGCGTCAGCCCCATCACACCACTGTTGCAGCCACTGCCAGTCACCACAGCCACCAAGGTGTTTTCATCAACATGGACTCCAGTCCCCTCACCATGAAAAAATGACAACTTTCTTTAGGCATTTTCAAGATGTGTCTTTCATTGGATATGACATTCTTTCTTTCTTTTTTTATCCTTGCCTGAGGATATGTTTCCATTGATTTTTAGAGAATGTGGAAGAGAAAGGGAAGACAGAGAGAAACATCAAAGTGAGAGGAACATTTCAATTGGTTGCCTCCTGCATGAGCTCTGACCTGGGCCCATGCCAGGGAAGAGCCAGCAACCTAGGTACATGCCCTTAGTCAGAATTCAACCCAAACCCTGCAGTGTTCAATTCTGAGGCACTATCCTCAAGACTGAGGCTCTATCCACTGAGCAAAACCAGCTAGGGCAGGATATGACATTTCTTATCCCTCCAGCAGCTGACCTTCCTTTTTTTTCTCCAGGAGGGTGGTAAAAAACCCAAGATCCCCTTATTGGATTCTTATTACCCAAGTTACTAAG
>NW_006298163.1:964332-964625 GCF_000327345.1 Myotis davidii | reverse complement strand
AATGGGCCTTAGAACCTGTAAAGGTGGGCAGGAGTGAAGCTGTTCAAATGTACTGAAAGGGTCTGGTACCTGTTGCTGCTGTAACTGATAAACAGGGTTACCTAGAAGCCATCAGGACTTTGAAGTTCTCCAAGAGAGGAGGAATCTGACTCGGAGACTGGCGAGGACTGGGTGGCTTTTCTTTAACAATCTCTTTTCTTGAGAGGGCTCCAGAGGGCGTACAAGGACATTTGGCCGCGCCTCCGCGCCATGTATGAGACCAGCCCAACCCCAACTCCTCATCAGCACAGAGC
>NW_006298163.1:957102-962158 GCF_000327345.1 Myotis davidii | reverse complement strand
GCCTGTCTGCCACGCGGTCTCCCTCCAACCCTCTGGGCTCAGAGGTACAGCAAACTTTCCTGCCCAAATCCCTGGGTTCCTTTTTACCTTTCCAGTGGAGTTCTGCTCTTCCCGGCTGCAAACCGTCTCACCAGCTGAGCACTTTCGCCAGTTGGGGGTGGGTGTTATTAGTTTCAGCTGCTCACTCCGTTTGCTCTGGGACAGGACCTGGGACGCGGCTGCCTATATCGCCGCCATCTTCTTTTTCCGGTACTCTCTCTTTTCCCCTCTTTCTCCTCCACTGTGGAAGACACTTCTAGTTGCCTGTCTTATATCTCTTCTCTTTTCTTCCTTACTTAATAGAATCCTAATTTTGTTCAGTCCGGCAATGTGCCCAGCTAAAAATTTCAATATCCCAGGCTCCCCTGTAGTAAGAGGTGACCATGTGACTAATGAGTTAGAAGTGGGTCTAGGATTGGACTTCCTTACAAAGCTAGTTTTTTCTGATTAAAGTGGCTCCGATTCACCTTTTTCCCTTCACCATTCTTCCTTCTCCCTTCCTGGAATTTTGATGGGTGCTCCAAAGTGGGGTTCACATGAAGGCCACATGGAGCAAGAAATAAATAGACTCATCTATTCCTGGCAGGTGCAGCCTCTATTCCTTATTATCTTTGGAACTGAGCCCCTTACTTTTTTTAAAGTATGTCTTTATTGATTTCAGAGACAGGAGGGGAGAAGGAGAGAGAGACAGAAACATCAATGAGAAAGAAACATGATATCCCCAACTGGGTATCAGGCCCACAACCCAGGCATGTGCCCTGACTGGGAATCAAACTGGCAACCTCCTGGCTCATGGGATGATGCTCAACTAACTGAGCCACACCTGCTGGATATGAGCCCCTTACTTTTTAAATCACCCTCCATTAGCTTTCTGTTTCATGGAGCCACAACCTATCTGAGTGCAGTGAATCATGCACATAGGAGCTCAAAGGAAATTATCATTTTTAGATAAAAAGAATTGTCTACATATTGGAGAACTATGCCCTGGTCAAAACATCTCCACAGTATTTTGTAAAATCAAATAATGGTCAGAACTCTCCTTTGCTGCTCAATTTTTCATTTTTTGTTTAGCTTTTACTTAAAGAAGTGTTATAAATCAGGTTAACTAGCATAGATCCTTAACTCTGATATACTACTATCTGCAGGCAACTCCTCCCGCTAGCAACAATTCTGCTCTAAAGTAGGAGACAGCTGAGTGTGAAGTACAAGAGCAATAAACTATGGAGCCACACTGCCTGCGTTTGATTCTGGGCTTTTCCACCATCAGCTGTGTGAACTCTATGCTTTATTTTCCTCATCTGCAAAATGGGATAATAACAGACTCAGGCCTCTCGAGCTTAGGGAGGACTGAGTGTGTTAGCACGCATAAAGCGTTTAGCATAGTACCTTGTCCACAGTAAGCTCTGTTGAAGTGTTTGATGTTGTTATTGTTAGTTAGGAAACAGGCATTTGGTCTCAGGAAAGCACTGCACTCTTATCTGGATGCAGAAACAAGCAAGGAATAAAACAGAAATGAATAAAAATAGGTTTCATTCCTTATACTTTACAAAGTTTGGGGATGCAACTCAGTGGATACCTCTTCAGTCATTAAATAGCTTGACCTCTAAGTGTTCTTCATAAATCACATCATATCTTGAACAGTTTTCTCTTTAACTTAGGAGTTACTGAGTTCAGTAGAACAAATGCCTTGGCAGTATAAACGTTTGGAATAAAAGTGCTGCAAATGGCTTATCTGAGAGTGACTAAGGGGATAGTGGTGTAAAAACATGATCTCAATCAATTTCCATCTGTCCTTTGACAATTTGGAAGTCTCCATTTTGTACTTTTATGGAATTATTTGAAGTTCTTCATATTCTACTTTCATAAAATTCTTGCTGATTCCAAGCTTGTAATGCTCAATGGAGATATGGAGGCTTAAACAGCTCAAACCTTGTCTAAAATGTTGATATTCCTATTTATGTCATTATCTCTAGGCAGGGCAGGCAGGCAGGAATCTTGGTTTTTAAAAATTAAATATATTTGGATAATATTGGTTATTATTATATAAGTTTCAGGTGTACAACTTTATCACACAACAGCCACTCCACTGTGTCTCCCATCACTTAAAATCTAATAACCTTCCATATGTTTGACCCCTTTTACCCTCTTTGTCCTATCCCTACCCTCTGGTAACCTCCTTCTGCCATTCTGTTGTCTGTGTCTATGAGTTTGTTCATTTGTTGCTTTTTGTCTTATATCCCACGTAAGTAAAATCGTATAGTTCTTGTCCTTTTCTATCTGACTTATTTTACTTATAACACTCTCACGATCCATTCATGTTGTCACAAATAGCAGTATTTCATCTTTTTTTGGCTGGGTAGTATTTCTTGTATATATATACCATATCTTTATCCAATTATCCATCAAAGGATACTTCAGTTATTTTCATGTTTTGGTTATTGTGAATAATGCTGAATGAACATAAGGATACATATTTTCTTTATGAATAAGTATTTTCAAATTTTGCGGGTAACCATAAGAGGGATTGCTAGGCCCTATGATATCTCTAGTTCTTTTTTTGAGGAGCTTCTATACGGTTTTCCATAGTGACTGCACCAATTTATATTCCTCTCCAATGCTTGTTATTTCTTGTTTTATTGATAATAGCCATTGTAACAGATGTTAGGTGGTATCTCATTGAAGTTTTGATTAGGGTTTCCCATAGAACTAGTGATGTTAAGCATCTTTTCATTTATCTGCTCTCTGTCTGTATGTCTTCCTTGGAAAAGTCTCTATTCAGGTCCTCTGCCCATTTTTTAAACTGGATTGTTTGTGTTTTTGTTGTTGTTGCATTGTATTTGTTCTTTATATATTCTGGATATTAGCACCTTATCAGAGGTATCGTTTGCATATATCTTTTTCCATTTAGTCTGTTGCTTTTTTTAAATCCCCACAAAAGATATGCTCTCATTGATATGCGGGAGGGAGGGAAGGAGGGAAGGAGAGTGAGAGAGAGAGAGAGAGAAACATCGATCAATTGCCTCCCAAACATGCCCCAACTAAGAATCAAACCCAAAACCTTTCGATGCACGGGACTGCACTCCAACCAACTGAGCCACGCTGGCCAGGGCTGCTTTTTTGTTTTGTTTATTTTTCATTTGCTGTGCAAAAGCTTTTTAGTTTGATGTAGTTCCATTCATTTATTTTTCTTTTACATCCATTGCCTTGGGGTCAAATTAACAAAAACCCCTCTGAGACCAAAGTTCGTAAGTTTAGTGCCTATATTTCCTTTTATGTATTTAATTGTTTCAGGTCTTGTGTTCAAGTCTTTTATCCATTTTGAGTTAATTATTGTGTATGGTGTCAGACAGTAGTCTAGTTTCATTCTTTTGCTTTGACTTTCCAGTTTTCCCAGCACCATTTATTCAAGAGGCTTTCTTGCCTCCATTGTTTTCTCTGCCTCCTTTGTCAAAACTTAGTTACCTATATATGTGTAGGTTTATTTCTGGGCTCAGATTCTACCAAACATTAAAAGATGTAATACCTATCCATCTCAAATTTTTCCAAAATATTAAAGAGGAGGCAATACTTCTAATTCATTTTACAAGGTCAACGTTACCCTGATACTAAAACCTGGCAAGGACAACACAAAGAAAGAAAATTATAGGCCAGTATCTCTGATGAATACAGATGCAAAAATCCTAAACAAAGTACTGGCAAAATCAAATACAACAATAAATTAAAAATATAATAATACATCACTATCTAGTGGGGTTCATGCCAGGGATGAAAAGATGGTTCAGCATACAAAAATTAATCAATGTATACCCCACCTCAACAAAATAAAAGATAAAAATTATATGATTTATATCAATAGATACAGAAAGAGCATTTGACAACATCCATTTGTGATTAAAACATTTAATAAAATGGGGATAAAAGGAAAGTACCTCAATGTAATAAAGGCCATCTATAACAAACTCTCTGCCAATATCACACTCAGTGGTGAAATAAATGAAAGCTTTTCCTCTCAGGAATAAGACCAGGATGTCCATTCTCACTACTGTTGTTCAACATAGTACTAGAAGTCCTGGCCAGGGCAGTCAAGAAAAAGAAATAAAAAGTATCCATGTAGGGAATGAAGAAGTAAAACTCACTTTTCACAGTTAATATGATTGTATATATAGAAAACCCTAAATGTTCCACTAAAGGACTATTAGAAACAATAAACAAATATAGTAAAGTTGCAGGATACAAAATCAGTTTATAAAAATCCATTGTGTTTCCATGTACTAAAACTGAAATACCAGAAAAAGAACTGAAGAAAATGATACCATTTACAATTGCAACAAAAAGGATAAAACACCTAGGCAGAAACTTAACAAAGGAAGTGAGACCTGTATACTGAAAACTCTAAGACATTGTAGAAAGAAATTGAAGACACAAAGAAATGGAAATATATTCTATGCTCATGATTAGAAGAAAAAACATTGTTAACATGGCCATATCTATAAAGCAATATACAGATTTAATGCAATCCCTGTCAAAATCCTAATGGCATTTTCCACAGAAATAGAACAAAAACAACAAAAAATCCTCAAATTTGTATGGAACCAAAGAAGACCCTGAATAGCCAAAGCAATCCTGAGGAAAAAGAACAAAGATGGAGGGAACACATTCCCTGACTTCACACTATATTACAGAGGTCTTATAACCAAAACTATTGCCTTGGCGGGAATCATAATCTTAAGAACTGTCACAGACAGTGTTCCAAAATAGTGACTTTTCAAATTTTAGCACATATACAAAGGACCTGAATGACATGCTTTGCACAATGCAGTTTTGTTGACCTCCTCTCAGAAGTATTCTGATTCAGTAGATCTGGTTGGAGGCTAAGAACCTACCTTTTCTTTTCTTTTCTTTTTAATTTATTTATTTTTGGTGCCTGTGACTGGAATCGAACCTGGGATCCTTGAGTTCACAGGCCAATGCTCTATCCACTGAGCCAAACCAGTCAGGACATTCTTCTTTTCTTTTT
>NW_006298163.1:951072-956734 GCF_000327345.1 Myotis davidii | reverse complement strand
CTGGGTAAAATGGGAGTTCCATTTTTAATTTTTTGAGGGAATGCCATACTGTTTTCCACAGTGGCTGCACCAGTCTGCATTCCCACCAGCAGTGCACAAGTGTTCCTTTTTCTCTGCGTCCTGGCCAACACTTGTCTTTCGTTGATTTGTTGATGATAGCCATTCTGACAGGTGTGAGATGGTACCTCATTGTTTTTTTGATTTGCATCTCTCAGATTATTAGTGACTTTGAGCATGTTTTCATATGCCTCTCAGCTTTCTGTATGTCCTCTTTAGAAAAGTGTCTATTTAGGTCCTTTGCCCATTTTTTGATTGGATTGTTTCTCTTCTTTTTGTTAAGTTATATGAGTTCCCTATGACTTTTGGAGATTAAACCCTTATCGTAGATAACATTGGCAAATATGTTCTTCCATGCAGTGAGCTTTCTTGTTGTTTTATTGATGGTTTCTTTTGCTGTGCAGAAGCTTTTTATTTTGATGTAGTCCCATTTGTTTATTTTCTCTTTAGTCTCCATTGCCCTAGGTGCTGTGTCTGTAAAGATATTGCTACAGCATATGTATGCTATTTTGCTACCTATGGAGTCTTGTAGGATTTTTATGGTTTCCTGTCTTACATTTAGGTCTTTTAGCCTGTTTGAGTTTGTTTTTGTGTATGGTGTAAGTTGGTGATCTAGTTTCATTTTTTTTGCATGTATCTGACCAAATTTTCCAACACCATTTATTGAAGAGACTATCTTGACTCCTTTGAACCCTCTTTCCTCCTTTATCAAATATTAATTGAGCATAATGGCTTGGGTTGATTTCTGGGTTCTCTGTACTATTCCATTGGTCTATATGTCTGTTCTTGTGCCAGTACCAGGCAGTTTTGAGAACTGTGGCTTGGTAATATAGCTGGTATTGTAACCCCTCCAACTTTGTTCTTCTTTCTCAGGATTGCTGTGGATATTTGGGGTCTTTTTTCATTCCATATGAATTTTTGGAGTGTTTGTTCTAGGTCTTTGAAATATGCCATTGGTATTTTAGTGGGGATTGCATTGGATCTGTAGATTGCTTTGGGTAATATGGACATTTTAATGATGTTGATTCTACCAATCCATGAACATGGTATGTTCTTCCACTTGTTTATGTCCCATAGATTTTGGATCGTTGTGATTTCATTGTCTTTTTTTACCAGGATGTTTTTTTACTTTGATCTTTTTCGTAACCCAATCATTGTTTAATAGCATGCTATTTATCCTCCAAGTGTTTGATTTTTTTCATTGTATTTACTGTAGTTGATTTCTAATTTTATGCCATTGTGATCTGAGAAGATACTTGATATAATTTCTATCTTCTTGAATTGGAAGAGACTTTGCCCGTATTCCAATATGTGGTCTGTCTTTGAAAATGACCCATGTGCACTTGAGAAGAATGTAGATTCTGTGGCGTTGGGGTGAAATGTTCTGAAAATGTCAGTTAATTCCATCTGATCTAGTGAGTCAATTTAAGATTGATGTTTCTTTGCTGATTTTTTGTTTAGAGGATTTATCCAGTGGTGTTAGTGGAGTATTAAAGTCCCCTACTATGACTGTATTGCTGTCAATATCTCCCTTGATATCATCCAGAAGTTTTTTTTTTAATGTATTTGGATGCTCTTATATTGGGTGCATATATGTTTACCAGAGTTATATCTTCTTATTAGAACCCACCTTTTCAACAAGCTCCTCAACTGACCGTGATACCGCCAGCCCATACACTCTTTGAAAAGCACTGCTCTTGGGCTAATGAAAAAACAAATTGGGACTCCAATGTAAGTTAGTTTATTAAGGTCTCTTAATAGTAAAGCTGTTAAATCCTATATAATAAAAGTCTAAAATGCAAATTGTCCCCTTGACTGGGAGTTCGACCAGGAGTTTGACCGCTCGCTATGACATGTGCTGACCACCAGGAGGTGGCGCAAAATATGGCGGGCGTCCGCAATGCGGAGCTGGCAGCAGGGGGCAGTGGAAGTGCTGCCGGTCCCAATGGGCCTCGATGAGAGCAGGACTGCAGAAGAATGGTGGAGAAGGTGAGTGGGCAGTGCTAGGCCAAGGCTGGTACGAACGGGGCCCCATTGCCCCACAGATAGGGACCAGCAGCTGCGGAGGAAGACAGGGCCACCGCCCAGCTCCCAGGTGCTGAGGGAGCCGGGTGGGGGCACAATGACTCATCCGAAGGGGGGGGAGGCACATGTGAGGGTCTGGGGACCCAGTGCTGTCCAGGGCCCAGAGGTCAGCTGGGACCTGTCCTTCCATGCCAGATGCTTGCATTTCGATTGCCAGCCAGGCCTAGGAACTGCACCCATGCATGAATTTTGTGCACCAGGCCTCTAGTAAATTATAATTTCCATATTGGACGCAGATTTATCTTGGCATTAATAAATTTCCATTGTTCACCTATGACTTAATAATTATTTTATTTAAAAGATAAGCCTGTTGTAATATTTGTAAACATTATTGAGTATTTCCTTTTTTAAATTAATTAATTTATTTTTAATCCTCACCTGAGGATATTGATTTTTTAGAGAGAGTAGAATGGAGGGAGGAGGGGCAGAGAGAGAGAGAGAAACATCAATGTGAGAGAGACACATGGATTGGTTGCCTCCTGCTTGTGTTCTAACTGGGATCGAACCTGCAACCGAAGTATGTGCCCTTGACTGGGAATCGAACCCACAACTCTTCAGTCTGTGGGTCAGTGCTTTAACCACTGAACAAAACTAGTCAGGGCTATTGAGTATTTCTTGACACCAAAAAATTTCTTTTCATATGAGTTATACAATTTCAATTAAAAATTTTAGTATGCTTTGAATTCTAACAAAGAAATGATGAAATAAATTTTGGTTGATAATGCTTTTATTTTTACTTGAGGATACCATGTAATTCATATTTTTATATCCAAATACCAGAGTGTGTAGTTAAAAACCTCACAGAAAGACAGCTCTAGGAGACATTTGCTAACTGTCACTATACAATTGTATGCCACCAAGAGTGCATTGTCCTCACATATAATTGAAATAGGTACTGTGCTGCTATAAATTTAAAGAGCAGGAAAATAGTAGGCTACACTACCCCTGCTTGTTGAGGGCACCTTAATGGAAACGTAAATATCATAATCATATGCTTTTTACATGTCTTTTTACCACTAAAGAGAAAAATGATGATTTTAAATGAAAAGACCTTTATGAACTTGTTTTTCCATCATTAAAACTGGAATCCAGCTGTGTCAAAAGGAATTCTGCCAAACACAGAACAAAATTACTTTCCTTAGATACAGACAGCTATGAAATGTGTGCTCTTTTAAAATGTTGGGTCATATAACAAAGTTGTATTTGCTATTCAAAAAGTCAAATACCACTTTATTTACTTATATGTACTTGGTATTATTTATCTCTGCTTTTCTTGAAATGTAAGAAAGTAATTCTCAATGTAGTCAATCTCATTGTTGCATGAGGTTTGCATGTTGGAGCTATTGCCATTGGTAATCAACGTGCTCTACCTTGGCCCCTCTCCAGATCCTTAGCTGTCCATTTCTTACCGTGGCCAGCTCCATTCACCTCAGCAAATGTTCCAAACTTTGTTGTTCCCTTCAATATACGTCGCATCTTCACACCTACCACCCACCTGCATCTGCACCTGGGCTACATCTTTCCCTGCTTCAGAACCAGCTCTGTGAACACTGCCAGATTTCAGCCCTATTCCTGCCTCTCAGCCCTTCCTTCAGCCTGTGCCTCTCTGCTGACACTTCCACATAGCTGGTAAACATGCTAATGTCTTTATCATGTTAAGAAAATCCTTTTTTATCCTCTATTTTCCTCCAATTTTTCCTCTTCACTTATAATCCAAACTTCTTGAAAGATTAATCTAGATTTGATATTGACTGCTGCATCTTCTTTCTCACATCTTGTTTACTCTGGTAGGCAGAATGATAGTTGCCCAGAGATGCCCACACCTTTATCCCTGGAATTGTGAATGTGTTACTTTGTATAGCAAAAAGGACATTGCAGATCTGATTAAGTTAAAGATCTTAAAATGGGGAGATTTTCCTGGAATATCCAGATGGGACCATTGGAATCTTTGTAAGTGAATAAGGGGCCAGGAGAGTCAAAGTCAGAGAGGGTTTGGAGATGCGAGGTAGCTGCTAGCTTTGAGACAAGGATGCAAGTGGATTCTAGAAACTGGAAAAGGCCTGGCTTCCCAGAGCCTGCAGAAGGAACTCAGCCCTGCCCACACTTTGATTGGTCCCAGAGAAACCCATTTTAGACTTCAATCTCCAGAACTATCCTATATAATAAAAGGCTAATATGCAAATAGACCGAACGGTGGAACAACCAAACAACCAGTTGCTATGACATGCACTGACCACCAGGGGGTGCATGCAGAACATGGCGGGCGTCAGCAGATGGTGGCAGAGCACGGAACATGGTGGGCATCAGCTGTGGTGGAATGATAAAGCAGATAAGCAGGGGCGCCAGACCAAGGCAGGGCGCCAGTGTCATTGGGCCAAGCCTCTGGTGGTTACTGAAAATTTTTTGCTCTCGTGTACCATGGTCCCTCCCAGCACTCGCACCTGCTACCGGTGCCAGCCCCACTCCGACCGGCTGCCAGTGCCAGAGCTGCCACTCACACTCACTGCCGGTGCCCGGCGCTGGCCCCGATTGCTCAGAGCCGTCAGCGGGTGCGAGCGGCAGCTGCTGGCACCAATCACCCCTCAGGGCTTCTCCACCTCCCCCTGCTCCTGAGAAGTGATTGGGGCCTGCAGCCACCTCTCGCACCTGCAGCTGGTACTGGAGCCACTGCTTGCACCCAGTGCTGGTACTGGCCCCAATCACCCCATGCTGTCAGCGGGTGTGAGCGGGACAGGTGCCGTCAGCACGTGGGAGCAGTGGCAGGAGCTGGGCTGCAGGAAGACAGGGGACCAGTGGCCATTGGGGGAGGGGCCTGGCGGGGGCATGGAAGACGGGCCAAGACCCGCCGTGTGCTCACTGCAGCCTCGTGGCCCACAGTTTCTTTCAAAGTGCACGAATTCATGCACTGGGCCCCTTGTAATATAATAAATGTGTATTATCATAAGGCACTAGTTTGTGGGAGCTGGTTATAGCATTTAGTTTCCTAATGCCCCCTTGATTCCTAATTCAGTAAGCACTGCCATTCTTTTCATTCCAGATCTCTCTTTGGCATTCTTGAAACTGTTCTCTTAGCTTCCGTGGGTGCTACTGCCCTCTCTTGCTTCTGCCTTCCATTCTGATTATTTCTTAACCATTTCTTTAAAATTCTCTTCTACTTGCCCCCTAATGTTGAATTCCCTAGAAAAATAGCTGCATACTACTGCTATACCCTAGGTCTGTGGTCGGCAAACTGTGGCTCGCGAGCCCCATGCAGATATTTGGCCCCTTGAGTGTGGCCACGAAGTTTCAATCGCACTGTACGTGCGTGCCCACATGTGGTATTTTGTGGAAGAGCCACATTCAAGGGGCCAAAGAGCCGCAGTTTGCCGACCACTGTTCTAGACCCTTCTTTGCACATCCAAGTCAGCCAGGTGCTCACAGAGCAAAATGATCTTCATTTAATGGAACCCCCTCCTTGGAGAACAGTGTGGGTTATCAGGAGGCACAGGGGTGGGGGGGAGATGCCCAAGGGAAGTGACTG
>NW_006298163.1:942206-950781 GCF_000327345.1 Myotis davidii | reverse complement strand
ATAATGCTCTCCAGTTTCATCCATGCTGTTGCAAATGGTAAGAGCTCCTTCTTTTTTGCAGCAGCATAGTATTCCATCGTGTAGATGTACCACGGTTTTCTAATCCATTCATCTACTGATGGCCACTTAGGCTGTTTCCAGATCTTAGCTATGGTGAATTGTGCTGCTATGAACATAGGGGTGCAAATATCCTTTCTGATTGGTGTTTCTGGTTTCTTGGGATATATTCCTAGAAGTGGGATCACAGGGTCAAATGGGAGTTCCATTTGTAGCTTTTTGAGGAAACTCCATACTGTCTTCCATAGTGGCTGCACCAGTCTGCATTCCCACCAGCAGTGCACAAGCCTAGGTGTTCTTTTGGGTTGGTTTAACTACCAGGTGGCACTGATACTATCCTAACCCTCTCCTTGAAGCCCCAGGTTCCTGGAGCTAAGGACCAGCTGGGAAAGTGTGCTTCCTGTGTCTCTCAGGCACCTGAATGCCTAAACCAAACTTAATTCAAAGCCAGAGTCATCATTTTCTTTCCAAACCTCCTGTAGTTTTATGAGCCTAATGTCAGAGAATGCTATCACCACCTACACATCTGCTCAAGCCATAAGCCTTTCTTTGCATCCGGCTTTCCCCCTCTCCCCCACAGGATCAGTCAGTGACAAGGCTTACCAATTTTACATTCTAAATCACTCCAAATCTTTTCTCTCCTTCATACCACCATACATGGATACTGGCAGTAGTCTCCTAATTTTCCTCCCTGCCTTTATCCCTGCTCTCCTCAAATCCCTACTTCACCCAATAGCTGAAACTTTCTATCTAAAATAGAAATATGACATCTCATTCCCTAGTTTTAAATTACCCTATGGTAGTTTATTGTCTCCACAATGCAGTCTAAGCCCTCAGACTGGTGTTTGTGGGCTCTAAGATCCCCCCCCCCCCTTTTCAGAGTCAGCCCTAGTTATATCAGACTACGTCATATTGGTTCATGTCGTACTTTTCTAATAAAGGATCAGTTTTAAAGTGTAAATCTATACATGTGTGAATTAAATGGCTCTGGTGTTATATGTTCTGCAAATGTTAAATCTTGGTGAGTAAAACCAAGTAATCACCATTCATTAAGCTATTCTAATATAGTTAGAGATGCATCAGTGAAATTAAAGGCTGAGTGACATAAGCAACCCAACAAATGAAATCTTAAAAGTAATGACACCATTAATAAGGTCATGGATAATTGTAAAGCCTTCTTGTTTAATTCTTTTTGTTGATTAACATTGCCTAAAACCACAATTTGTTTGTAGAAGAAATGTGTAATGGGGTTGTTTTTTTTTATATATTTATTTTAACCTTAGGGAAAGTTTAAATGTTCTGTAGAAATATGAGAATAGCAGCAAACTGCTTTAGACCTTGATAGCAGTCATCAGGCAAATAGTCTTCCAGCAGAGTTTTTGTTTTTGTTTTAGAGTCTTTTCCTCTTCAGGGCACTGAACTTTTGGGTATTTGATGATGAGCTGACCACACTGTGATCAAAGTCTCCTTGAGCTGCTTGCTATTTCATTTGACTTTAGCCTCTAACAGACATGCCAAGATCCTGCTTATCTGAAGCTTGGCATGATAACTCATCTTATTATCTGACCCAACCACCTGGTTCTTCCATTACACAGGCCAAACCCATAGATTCAAGTACCAATCTTATTGGTATAGTGGTCTTAGGTTAGTGTCATTTTCTTTCTTACTCCTGCACAAGGATGAAATATCAATCAAGTACAAATTTAAATTCCTGAGGATTTATGTGAAGCCCCGTTGTGAGATGTAGTTTCAACTTCTTGGGAGACTTTGTCAAGACTTGAATCTAAAATCCATTTTTATTTTTATTTTTGTTAATCCCCACCCGAGGATATTTTTTCCATTGATTTTTACAGAGAATGGAAGAGGGGGAGGGGGAGAGAGAGAAAGAGAGAAAGATAGATGAATATATATCAATGTGAGAGAGGCACATCAATTGGTTGCCTCCTGCTTGAGCCCCAACCAGGGCTCTGGATCAAACCTGCAACCCAGGTATGTGCCCTTGACTGCAAATCAAACCCACGACCCTTCATTCCTCAGGCCATTTGTTTGTTTTAAATATTTTTATTGATTTCAGAGAGAAAGGTAGAGGGAGAGGGAGATAGAAACATCAATGTTGAGAGAGAATCGTTGATGTGCTGCCTCCTGCATGGCCCCTACTGGGGATCAAGCCCACAACCCGGGCATGTGCCCTGACCGGGAATCGAACTGTGACCTCCTGGTTCATAGGTTGACACTCAACCACTGAGCCATGCTGGTCGTGCTCACAAGTATTTTTAATTTTCAGTACCAATTTATGCCTTTCCTTATTAGTTCTACCCAATAAACTGTATAAGGGTTATATTGTGGAATCCTTAGGAATGCAGAGTTTTAAAAATATATGTTCTCAAAATACTTTGGGGCCAGATAATTGTCTCCAAGATGATTCCTTTGGCAAGGGGCAGGGTAGGTGGCTAGCCCTTTGAGCTTAACTGTTTTACAAATTAATTTACTACAGTGACTAACTGGGAGGGAGGAAGAAGGGGTGACTGTCACCATTTTCCCCACAGGAGCTAGGGTGGGCCTATTGGAGACTGGTTGGGCTTTGCCTAGTGATTGCCTAGTGTCCCTCCTTGGAAGGGAAATGTTTGGGAGGAGTATGACAGGATGGGATGCTGACAGCTCCTTGGGGCTCTGGGTGCTAGCTGAGGCCTTTGGTGGTGGCTCTGCTTTCCTGAGAGCTGCTGTGTGTGAAGCAGCAACTGTCAAGCCTCTCCAGTCACCGGGCATCACCATTCAGTGGGATCCTGAGCCTCTTAGCCCTGCTGAAGCTTTGGAGGAGCTGGGCAACAGGGCGATGGTTTTGGACTCTGCTGGGAGATACCCCCAATTCTTTTGCACTTGCATGTTGTTTAGGTTCAAAATTTGAAATTGTCTTAAGAGTGTCACTACCTTCTTTTTCACTTTACCTTTTGTATGAGTCTCTAATTAAAGGAAAGCCAAAAAGGTGGGAAAATCATTTCTTCAGGTTTTCCAAAGCTAGTAAGAATGAATATAAATTCATTGTAAAGCTTAGGTAATATTTTTGTAGGTCTCAACACCAACTTAAACTATTGGAAATACTAGCTATTTCAGGAGTATTCAGTAAGTTCATTTGCTTTGGCAACCAGGCTGAGTAAAGAGATAAAAGCTTATAGATTCAACGTTTGTCAAATCGGGTATTCCAAGTGTCAAATTGAGTTATTAAGAGAATGAGGAGGCCAGGAGGTTTGTGTTGTGCTTGCAAAACTCGCAGAAAAACTGAATGATGTTAGATTTAGTGTCTTTGGCATTTCAGGTGGTTAAGAAATGGCCAAGGGGTTAAATCAAAATGAATTTAAAAATAGCCCTGTAAGTGAGGATAATTAAAATGTTTTGATTGACCGTTGAGATTTTAATGGTACCTTATTTCTTGGTGGGGCATGGGGGGCAGGTTGATCCTAATCAAAGTTTGCTTGCATTATTGGTGCCCAAACGCCATTTGAAGGAAATGGGACTTTTGCGTTTTGTTTGAATACATGTTACTTAGGCGTTTAAATGAGTTATTTTTTTATGCCCTTATAAAAATAAAAAAATGTGACTCAAAATTGGATTAGGTTACTTGTAACTGAAGGAATTGGCTCATTTAAAACAGTCTCATACACAATCGATAGATTCCTTTTGTCATACGGGAGTACAATATAAGAGCTCGGATAAAAAACAGTGTTTCTCTCTCTCTTTTTTTAAGTGTTTTAATTTATACTTTCTGTATCTTCCGGGTGTTATATCTGTATTTGGTAATCAGAAAAGTTATTAAGCCCATAGTTCAGTTGGTTAGAGCATCCTCCTCATACTCCATGATTGTGGGTTTGATCCTGGTCAGGGCACATACAGGAAGTAACCAATGAGTGCATAAGTAAGTGGAACAAAAAATTGATGTTTAAAAAATGTTATTAAAAGAATCATAATATTTTTAAAAAATAAAATAAATTTACAATAATTTTAAAAGTTAAACAGATATCATTGGGTAAAAAAAAAAAAAAAAAAAATAACCTTGGCTTGAATTTGTGCTGCTTTATCTCCCTTGTATTAACTGAAATCTTAGTTAGCTCCTCAAGAGGCCCACCTGGCTCAGCCTCAGGTGATATGAATCTTCCTAAGGTAGAGCCCGACTGAGCCTGTAACAACCAAAGAGCAATAGGCCACAGAATACTAGTACAGCTCATAACGAAACCCTGGCTATCCTCATGAAATGGAAAATATTACCTTAATAAACTGGACCTGAATCAGTCACTTAGAGTAGTAAAGTAAAATTTTAACTCCAAGTTTGCTTTAAATTCTAGTGTCACTTTGAATTCTTAAAGAAGTTTGCAGGAGAGGGTGGGTGGCATGCAAATGGAATTGGAGAATGCTGGGGAACACAGGCTATCAGTAGAACAAGTTATGGACTACACAACTCCAGGGATTTCCATAGAACTACTAATTATTATGGATTTGGACAGTTATGGTGATTTTTGTGTCAGATAAAAGTCAGTGAAGGTTTTCTTTAAATTTCACCAAGTCATTGTGTGGTCTGTGGGGGAAAGGAGGAGGACCTAGATAAATGACTTAAATTCTATATACTTATACTTCAGGCACAGAAGACCTTTTTTGTTTGTTTGTTTTTGCAAGCTGCAGTTGCAAAATTTTTAAAAAGCACCTGCTTTGTAACAAAATAAAGCTGAGGATACTTATTTCTAATTATTCTCTTTTTCTTCCATTTCCTTCTTTTCTACAGTTTGTATATTTAAGCTTTGTGAAATAACCAAAGGCTTAAACTCTTTGAACAAGGCCAAAGTTCTTGTGCATGTTTGTATTCTAGCCTCTGTGACTGTCCTGGGAGGTATTCGGCAGCTGCTGCGGAAGGTGTCTGGGTCACAGAATGAACAAGATCTGACTCACCTCCCAAGTTCCACTTACTTGGTGCCACATCAAAGATCACATGCAATATGTTGTACAAAGAATAATAGGAATGAAATAGGATTCTGAGAATATTGACTCAGAAGAAGGGGCTTCTAAGAGGTACTGTGCTTGAGCTAAAAGGGTCAGAGCTGTGTTTTGTATACTACATATAATATGCCTAGTTTTTGACTTGAACTCACAGTATAGTTTAATTAAGGTGCTGGATTTATGTACTGCTGGTGAATATTAAATTATGGTGAATTCCTTAATACCTCCAGCCCCTAAAAGTCATTGGCAGAACTGGTATGACTTTTCTTGAGTGTCTGATATTTTTAAAAGTTTTATGGGATTTCAGCAAGTAAGGCATGCTCAGCCTCTGAAGCTCTTGGTGTCTTGAACCCTCAAGCAAGTGGGGCAGACACAAGGAGATGCTACAACCCCATTAGGTGCATCTGGTTTGGGCTGGGGGGTACCGTGTATCCAGGATTCATGTGCCATAAGTGACAGCTGTAGTTGGTGATACTGACTTTATGGATCAGTTCCAAAGTAGGGATGTGAGAATATTAATGTCTTTAATATGGTATCACTTTAAGCATTTGAGGAATTTAAAATTCTTGTTAAAATTCTTGTTTTGGGTATTCATGACTATAAATGACATGCGAATTGCAGCATTGCTAGGGCCGGCAGGCTTCCCTGGAGCACAGAGGGAGAGGGAACTAGACACAAACTACTCACTAAGCCAGTTCAGAAACCTTGGTGGAACTCATAAAGTCATGATTTAGTCAACATCTTCTTTCTAATGTTAATTCTAAAGAATCTCATTTGCTTCTGGGAGAGTCCCATTAATCTTCTTTGTAATGGGTGAATTCAAAGAGCACCATCCTGTTTTCTTTTAAAGACAGAACATCTGAATTGTGTTGGTTGTTATAGAAGACAGCTTTTATATTAGATCAAGGCAAACTGGTTGTAGGTGTAGTGTGGCCCTTGCTGACTGAGTGGCTTTACACTGTCCAATAATCCTGGCATACTTATAGATGACACAGTATGTTGGTTGACTTTCAAAGGGCAGGCAGTGCTCTGATTGTTTACTATTATTGTGTGAGGGTATTACTTCCCCACTTTTATATCTGGATAAATCTTGTAACAAGAATATGGCCTGCTTGAGGATTCAAGACACCAAGAGCTCTAGAAGCTGAGCGTGCCTTACTTGCTGAAATCCCATAAAACTTTCCAATATACATCCTGATTTTCAAAAACGAAGATGCTAAGGAGTGCAGTAACTATAGGACCATTGCTCTAGTTTCCCACACAAGTGAAGTGATGCTTGAAGTGATGCAACAAAGGCTTCTGCCTTAGAGAGAGTCAGAAATGCTGGACAGTCAAGCTGCATTCAGAGAAGGAAAAAGCACTTGAGATCTAATTGTGAGCATTCACTGGATAATGGAGTGCCGCAAAGACTCTCAGAAAAAGGTTAGTCTGTGCTTTGTAGACTATAGTAAAGCCTTTGACTGTGACCATCATGAAAAGCTCTGAGCTGCTCTGAAAGCAATGGGCATGCCTCAGCACTTGATTGTCCTAATGTGTAACCTGTACTATGGACAGGAAGTTGCTGTCACAGAATATGGAGACAGAATGGTTTCCAGTAGGCAAAGGTGTCAGGCAAGGGTGCATTTTATCTCCCTATCTGTTTATCTCTACACAGACCATATCATAGAAAAAACTAGGCTAGACTCAGAGAAAGGAGGAGTGAAAATTGGTGGAATAGCAATAATTTAAGATATGGGATGACATCATCTTACTTGTGGAAAGTAAGTGATTTGAAACTTCTGATGAAAGTGCCAAAGCAGGGCTGCATTTGAACATTAAAAAGACAAAAATCATGACTACAGAAGAAATACACCCTTTAACCCAGACAGTGAAGATATTGACATTGTTAAAGATTTTACCTTGGCTCAGTCATCAATGTCAGTGGAGACTGCAGCCAAGAAATGAAAAGAAGGCTGAGACTTGGAAAGGCAGCAAATGAAGAAATTAAGAAAGATCACCGAGAGCAAAGATGTGTTATTAGAAACCAAGACTAAGATCATCCACCCTCCTATTTCTAATTACTGTGTACAGATGTGAAAGCTGGCAGTAAAGAAGGCTGAGAGGGAAAAAATGGATTCACTTGAAATATGTTGTTGGAGGGTAGTTCTGTGGATACTAGAAAGACAAACAAGTGGGTCCTAGAGCCAATTAAGCCTGAAACATCTCTGGAGGCAAAAATGACAAAAATGGAACTCTCCTACTTCAGGCATTTCCTGAGAAGGTAGGGTTCTTTGGGACAGATGGTGATACTGGGGGAAAAAAATAGAAGGCAGCAGGAAAAGAGGAAGAACAAATATGAGATGGATTCAATCCATAAAAGAAGCCACAGGCATGAGTCTATAGGAGCTGATCGGGGCTGCTGAGATAAGACATTGTGGATGTCACTCATTCATAGAATCTCTGGGAATCAGAGCTGACTAAACGGCATGTACGTCGAGAGAGAGAGAGATTTTGAAAATGTTTAAAAGTAAAGTCACAATGCCAATATAATTCACATGTATGTACAAATGGGTTGGATGAGATTGCATTCCTAAGAGATAGAAACCGTGGTAAAAAGTGGCAAAGTTTCCTGTAGGCACTGGTGATAAGCTCTACCATCAAGGGATAACGGGCCTGAGACAGATACAAGCCAGGGCTCTGCCACTTTCCTATCACAGGACAGGTATGTGGAGTCAGGTGTCTCTTATTTTTACAAACTGAGGCCCTTCTTTAGTGCGTTCAGGGCTCTGGGCCATGCTTGCACATGGCCACCAGGGTGACTTTTCTTATGTGGGCTTCCTGCTTTCCCCTTCTCTACTAACAGTGGGAAGGAGGGCAGCAGAGAAGATGGTTGGTTAGGGAGAGGAAGATGGGCCCGGTGACAAGTTGGTTCGCATTCCAAGCAAATTCTGGGCCAACCATTGCAGGAGCCTTAGCCCATAGGAGGGAGAGTCACAATGCTTCTAGGTGGAAGCCATGCTGTCTGGAACACTCACCTTGGAAGAGCCCAGCTGCCTCTGAGGGGACCTGGCTTTGTCCTCACAGTAGCTGTGAGGGAGGGTGGTGCAGGCAATGCCACCAGCAGTGACTAAAGCTAATTGATATGAGAAAATAGAAATAATTTAAAATCTCAACATTGCCTTCCTTCTCCTTGAACTCTCTAACTGCCTTTCCTGCTCTGTTTCTTACTAGTGCTTATGATGTGATGGTGTGGCATCTTCACACTTTAAAGTTTTGTTTGCCCGTCATCTCCAACAACTAGAATGAAGCTCCATTTTAATGTAGGACTTTTTGTCTCTCATCCATAGCTATATTCTAGAGCCTGACTCATAGGTATTCAATTATGTTAATTATATGAACAAATGTGTAAACCCAAGTCTTCATCAGCATAGCAAACACCGTTTATGGAGTGTAGTATATGATAAAGAAAAATGGAAGCTGTATTTATTTATTTTTTATTTTTTTTAAATAAATCTTTATAGTTCAGATTATTACAGTTGTTACTCTTTATCCCCCC
>NW_006298163.1:941237-941807 GCF_000327345.1 Myotis davidii | reverse complement strand
AGGTGCAGGCTGCAGGGAAGGCCAGATTTTTTATTTATTTGATTTTTAGATTCACTTGTTGATAAATATGTATTTGTTATCATTTTGTAGTTCATAATTTTTATCTTTACCTTTTTCCTCTTCTTCCTCTTCTTAAAGAATACCCTTCAGCATTCATATAATACTGGTTTGGTGGTGATGAACTCCTTTAGCTTTTTCTTATCTATGAAGCTCTTTATCTGACCTTCTATTCTAAATGATAGCTTTGCTGGGTAGAGTAATCTTAGTTGTAGGTTCTTGCTATTCATCACTTTGAATATTTCTTGCCACTCACCTTCTGGCCTGCATGGTTTCTGTTGAGAAATCAGCTGACAGTTGTATGGGTACTCCCTTATAGGTAACTAATTGTTTTTCTCTTGGTGCTTTTAATATTCTCACTTTGTTGTTGTTGTTTTTGTTTGTTTCATTTTTTTTAATTTCAGAGAGGAAGGGAGAGGGAGAAAGAGATAGAAACATCAAAACGATGAGAGAATCATAGATCAGCTGCCTCCTGCACACCTCCCCCCACACCCCCACCCCCGCCACGGGGAC
>NW_006298163.1:938519-940751 GCF_000327345.1 Myotis davidii | reverse complement strand
GGAATCCAGAATGTTCTCACTCTGACCACTGGGTACACTGGCTCTTGGATCTCCAAGGAGGTGCAAAGTCAGCCACTGCCTGTGGCCACCCAGCAGGAGCTACAGCGAGATCTGCAGATTCCTCCTCTTTGTTGGGGTTTGGAGGTGCCCAGATGAGGCCCAGCTGTGAAGCAATGCAGGCTTCTTTTGAAAGCTCTGGTGCTCTCTGACCCAGGTGCAGTTTGTGAGGTTTTAGATTGCAAAAGGCCAGGCCATTCATATGCAAAAGCCTCTGTGCACTACTTGGGTGGGATCATAAATTGGGTGAGCGGGGTTTCAGGGAATCACCAAGGTGGAGCTAACAGCTACCCCGAAGAGGTCCCTGGGTCTCTGTGTCCTGCAGCACCATGCAGGAACAATGATCGGTGCAAGCACTTCTGAGAGAAAGCCGCCCTCATGTTCCAGCCTGATGCCAGACAGTCCAGTTTCTCCCCGTATGAGTCTGGGTCCCCAGAGTCTCACCCAGAACTGGAGTTCAAAGCAGTCATGATCTTGTATCTCCCTCCCAATTGAAAAAGACAACAGCATACCCAATTGCCAGCCTGTTTCCGCACCCCTCCATACCTCCACACTTCCATACCTTCACACGTCCTCCCAGTCTCAGTGCACTTTTCTCTTTCCTTCTAGTTATATAACTCCACTCAGCCAGCCTTCCCATGGTTCTGGATGATAGCTGTTTCGTTTTTAGTTGTAGTTTTTATGTGGTTGTGTGAGGCAGCAAGTTCAGGTGTTTACCTATGCCACCATCTTGGTTCCTCTCTGGAATCTGTATTTAAGTACAGAGTGCCTGCTTTAGAAAAGAAATGTGGAGTTTCAGCAAAATATTGCTAAACATTTTCATTGTTTAAATCCCCTTCGCTTACAGGTTAAGTCCATGATTCTTATAGATTTCTTGAAGTTTATATAATTTTGAGAAAGAGAGAGGGAGAGAGATGTTGATAGGGTACCATACAACATGACATGCTAATAGGATGTGATGTAAGTATGGTTAAGAGCACAGGTCCAGGAGCCAGCCTGAGTTCACAGCCCAGCTCTGCCAATAAACCTTCTGTGCTCCACTTTTTGCATCTGTAAATGGGGATGATAGTAGTACTTACTTCATCGGGTTTTATGTAAGGATTAAATGAACAACTACATACATATAAGTCACTTTGAATACTGTCTTGCATATAGGGAGAGGTCAGGAGGTATTAGGGGCTGCCATTACTACTATTATTATTATTATTATTATTACTACTACTACTAGAGGCCCAGTGCACAAAATTTCTGCACGGGGTGGGGTGGGGAGTGTCTCTCAGCCCAGCCTACACCCTCTCCAATCTGGGACCCCTTAGGGGATATCTGACTGCCTGTTCAGGCCTGATCCCACAGGGGCCTGTTTAGGGCCCGATCTCACAATCCAGGACTGCTGGCTCCTAACCACTCCCTTGCCTGCCTCCCTGATTGCCCCTATTTGCTGCTTCCCTCTGGAGGCCTGTGGTGGAATAATGACAATAAAGATAAACTTTAAAAAATTAAAATAAAATACACACAAAAATAAATTGATAGCTCTTTGATATATTGAAATAAAAACTACCATGTAATTGTGTAATATCCTATCTAATGAAAGAGAAACATGCAAATTGACCATAACCCCAACACCCTTCCCATTGGCTAATTAGCGAGATATGCAAATTAACTGCCAACCAAGATGGCAGCCAGCAGCCACGCAGCTGAAGCGAACAGGAGGCTTGCTTGCTCCAGTGACGGAGGACGCCAACGTTCCTGGCCTGCCACTGCCGGCTTCTGAGCTGCACTCTAAGCAACTATGTTGTAATCATAGAAGCTAAACAAGCTCCAGAGACCTGCTTTCAGCCATCTTTAGCCTCAGAGCTTAGAGCTGCTGCAATGGCAACAGAGTTTCAATTATAGAAGCCAAACAGACCCAGAAACCTGCTTTCAGCCCTCAGAGCTGGAGCCAGCTCTCAGCTCCAGTGACAGCTATAGGAGGTAAATAAATCCCAGAATTTAAAAAAAAGAAAAAAATGGAGACGCTGGGAGCTTAAGTTGCCCTCCAGCCTGAAAACGGCTCTCAGTTCCTCACCCAGACTGGCCAGGCACCCCAATGGGGACCCCCACCCTGAAGGGGGTGTGACCAGCTGCAAACAGCCTTCAGCCCATCATCCAGGCTGGCCAGGCACCCAAGTGGGACCC
>NW_006298163.1:928025-938462 GCF_000327345.1 Myotis davidii | reverse complement strand
TCCTCCCCCAGCTGGGCCCCCTATGTGCCACCTGAGCCCCTAGCTGGGACCCCTGTGTCGCCTCAGCCCCCTCCCCTCCAAGCCAGGACCCTATGACTATTGGAGAGCAGGAAAGTGCCGCTGGGCCCTGGGTCGCTGTGGTGATCTGGCCATCGGTAAGTAGAAAAGTGCGGCCTGCGGGCAGCCCCCAGCTGCACTTTCTCCCTGGTCACCATGAGGATCCGGGAGCAGGAAAGCAAGCCTGGCCTGTGGAAAGCCCCAAGCTGGGCCTGCTCCCCAGTTGCCATGGAGACCTGGGGGCAGGAAAGCCCGGCCTTTGGGCAGCCCCCAGCTGGGCCTGCTCCCAGGTCGCCATGGCGATCGGGGAGCAGGAAAGCCCGGCTTGTGGGCAGCACCCCCATCCTGGCCATAGGTAAAGGGAGAGTACAACATGCAGTGGAGGCCAGGAGCCTGAGAGATCAACACAGAAGGGCTCCTGCTCCAAGCCTCCATGGTGTGGCTGGAGGCAGGCCCCCAGCAGACACACACACACACACTCTCACACACACACACACACACACACACACACACTGCCTGCTCTGAGCCTCCAATGTGGCTGGGGGCAGACCCCCAGTGGACACACACACACACACACACACACACACACAGCAACTGCTTCAAGCCTACATGGCACGGCTGGGGGCAGGCCCTAGCAGACACACACACACACACACACGGGACGCCTGCTCCAAACCTCTGCTGTCAGACTGTGGCCATCAGTAAGACATCCATTGAGGGCTCCCGGACTGTGAGAGGGGCAGGCTGGGCTGAGGGAACCCCACCCCCCAGTGCACCGGGCCTCTAGTTAGTATTATAAATACCTTGTATCCATTATATCAACAAATTTCAACCTTTTTCATCTCATGACACATAAACTAATTACCAAAACTCTGCAGCACACCAAAAAATATATTAGCCCTGGCCAGATGACTCATTTGGTTGGAACATTGTCTTGTTACCAAAAGGTTTCCGGGTCATTTCCTGGTTAGGGCACATACTCAGGTTGTGGGTTTGATCCCTGGTCAGGGCACATATTGGAAGCAACCAATCAATGTTTTCTCTCTCACATTGATGTTTCTCTCCCTCCCTTCTTTCCTCTCTCTCTAAAACAGTGGTTCTCAACCTTCCTAATGCCATGACCCTTTAATATAGCTCCTCATGTTGTGGTGATCCCCAACCATAAAATTATTTTTGTTGCTACTTCATAACTGTAATTTTGCTACTGTTATGAATGGTAATGTAAATATCTGATATGCAGGATGTATTTTCACTGTTACAAATTGAACATAATTAAAGCATAGTGATTAATCACAAAAACAATATGTAATTATATATGTGTTTTCCGATGGTCTTAGGTGACCCCTGTGAAAGGGTCGTTTGACCCCCCCAAAGGGGTCGCGACGTACAGGTTGAGAACCACTGCTCTAAAATCAATAAACATCCTCAGGTGAAGATAAAAACAACAACCATATCCTCAGGTGAGGGTTTGAAATATATAAATTATATATATATATATGATGATTTTGATTCATTCACACTGGATGGCTATTATTGTGTTGGCTGTTGTCATTTTTAAGTTGGCAATCTAAGGAAAAAAGGTTAATGCCCCTGACTAAATAGTCTGATATTGCATGTTTTAAAAATTCTTACAGCACACTGGTTGAAAAATCACTACATTATATAATAATTAATTAAAATAAGGGTCATTGTTAATAAATATATAGTACAGAGTATTATTGATGTTATATTTATGGTAAACAACAAATAGCTCGAGTGGGTTTTTTTTATTTGTTTTTGTTTTTTTAATTCCCAGCTAGGACATGATAGATCCAATATTTGAAAGATGCTAGACTCTTCTCTTATATAATATATCTTTTTCTGGCACATTTTGTCCACTCACCTGGGATCAACTATATACATACTTCACAAAATGAAGTCTCATTATACCCAAGGACAGCTAAATTCCCGTCAAGGAATAAATGAATGCGTTTGAGTTGTTTTAAGTAGCTAGGTGTGATTTAAAGGTTGCTGAAATCAAAAAGGCTTATTCATTTTTCATCAATAATCACTTACCTTAATATTTCATTAGAACCCGCTGATTTGCAGACCTCCTTCTGGGTTTAGATTTATTATAATGGCAGACATAATTTAACTTTCCCTCTTTTTCTCATTCTGTATTATACCCTTTTGCCTCTGAGACACTGTTAAGATGTTTCTAACATTCACAGGATTGCTAATGATCCAACTTTTTAAAAATTGTACTTAAAATTAAGAGTTCTAGGCTGTAGAAATGTGTGTGTGTGTGTGTGTGTGTGTGTGTGTGTGTGTGTGTGTCCAGGCAATTTTCTTTCATCATTTGAACAACTGGTAGTAAGGTGCACACTTCCTGTTTCATAAGTTCTGAGAGTATGTACTGATTCATCATATGCAAAAGTCAGGAAGTAAATAGTTTGGTCATATTCTTAGAGTATGCCATCAATTTACAAGAACAAAGCATCTTGTGTGTGGCATACTAAGCAGATGAGATCGATATCTGTGCATGTACCTCATTTTCAAAACCTTTCTCTGGCTGCTGCAGACACAGCCTTTCTCTGGCTGCTGCAGACACAGCCTCACATTTGCCCTCAGATGTTCATTGTGCCTGTGTATCCTCAGGTAGCGGCACTGTCCTGGGCTTCTGTGCTGCCACCTAGGGAGCGCTGCTCATCACAGTGAAGTCCAGAGCCTGCCCTCACTTTCATATGATGCATGTGCAGAAAAGCCATTTCTCTTCTCAGGCTGTCCACTGGTTGGATGTGAATGACCACAGCTAGAGATAGCCCAGGCAGGGTAGGGAATCTCATTGGAACCTTTGCAAAACCAAAATTCCAAGCACCTCTCCTTAAATGCACAGATTTAGTCTAGGTTTTTAGAAGTAACTAATCTAGAACCTGGAAACACACCCAGTACAGACTGCGATTCTGACATTTAACGCTGGCAATGAAAAAAAAAAATGAATAGAGTAAGATAGATATTTTCTTTTTTCTAGATTATAAACTACCATGTCTGTATTTTATACAGCCATGTTTGACAGTTTGTATAAAGTACATATTATTAATTTTCACTAGCTATACCAGTATTGATGCTGGGTAAAAATTGCTAAACATTAAGAAATAAAAATGTGTACACTTAAACATTTGGAAAATGTGTATGTGATCAGAACTATACATACTTTCATTGGACAGGAACCTTTCTTCCCTGTTTAATATTTCCCAGAAAACTCAATGCTTACTTTCTTCATGTTCCAGATTTTTATCCCAGAAACATGTTTAAAAAATTAGTGAACCACCAGTAGATATATAAATATCTACTTATGGAGAATTAAAAGAACACTAATGTATGTGAGGAAATATTAGTCACCCTTAAAATTTATAAGTCCTTGTTCACCCAGAGCTACTCTTTATATTTTGCTTAACTTTGGAATCTGTGTTGATAACTCTTTCCATAAAATACGTACATTTTGTTACATATTAGCATTACTGTCGCTTGCTTGTGTCTCAATAATTCTGTTCTTTGCTTATGATACTCTTCAGGTTTCCAGGAAGAAGTTTTAAGACAGTGTATACTATTTCTTTTCTGGACTTCTCCTTTATCTTTGTGATCTCAGCAGCCTTTGTTCTAGTGTAGGAGCAAGTGCAGACAGGTGATTAAGGAGACCCATGTGGCTTTATATTCATGTCTTGGCTCTGACACTTACTTGGATGTTTGGCAAGTTATTTAACTTCTGTGAGCTTCATTAAACTCATCTGTATTTTAAATTTTTTGCCCCATTGTTAGACCATATGTCAGTTGTGTTTTATATGCAGAAAATATGTTCTTTATAACTATGCTTCATGATCTGTGTTAGAAAGTATTGGGGCTGAAAAGAGAAACCCAGATCCAATCTCTGATAGTAATGCTCTTCCAGTCTTTTGGGAGAATAACAGATGGACTTAAATAGCACAACCAGTTTTATTGACCATGCTGTTTATTTTAATAGCTAGACCAGAATGGTTTGATTGACTTTTTAAAAATCTGGTATTTTTTTTACCATATGGACAAGGCCATATCTAGAGTGCCAAGCTAATAAGCCTTCTTTTCTCTGACAACGAACCATGAAAATTGTTAGCAAAACGTTTTATTTCGAATTGATCCATGCTCTTGGTGATATAAGCACCCAACTTAAGAGATAAAATGCAAATTACCATTCATCGGTTGTTGGAAATTTGTTGCACCAAAGAACTGTAGGCAACCAGTATGTGAAATGAGCTAGAAATGAATGTAGTTGGGGTGACTACAAGTGTAATAAAACTACCCGAAATCAGTTGATTGTGGGTATACAGGACAGATTGCTTTCTTTAAATGGTGTTGGAACACTTGAAGAACGTAAAACATGAGAGTTTAGAAGTACTTACAGTAACATTTTTTAAAAGATAATTAAGGTTTAAAGCAGAAAGACTTTTTTTTCTCATTTTTACAATGGGCTCGGTAGACAAATCATCCTGAATCAGAACACCACTAATTCCTGTGTATAGTATTGAAATACTATAACAGCATTGGGTTGTCTTCTAACCTAATCAGTTCTTAAGTATTCATTGCATCCCTAGCCTCTTTGGTACAATCACAGTGTATGTACCTTTCATTTATCTCCTCATGTTGGTGTATTCCTTTACATCCTTTAGCATATATACTGAATCTAAAGTCCCTTCTAAAATGTCATTTTCCCTCTAATTCCATTATAATAACCCTTTCTGAATCTTTTCTATTGTCTTATTTTTCTTCTGGTTGTGGATCACATTTTTTTCTCCTTATATCTGATATTTTTTTATATGATGTCAGACATTTCGAATTTTATGATGTTGAGGCTGGGTTTTGTTGTGTTTTGTAAGAGTGTTGTATCTTTCCTGGCAGGCCATTAAATTACTGGTTAATTACTGGCTGAGTGTTTCTTATTTTTCTGTGTTGCTATTTTTTTTAAAAAATCCTCAGCCAAGGATATGCTTTTATTGACTTGAGAGAGAGAGGAACGGACAGGGAGAGAGACAGAGAGAAAAGGGGGGGGGTTAGAGAGAGGAGAGAGAGGGAGGGATAGAGAGACACAGAGAGAGAGAACATTGATGTGAGAGAGAAACATTGATCAGTTGCCTCCCATAAGCCCAACTGGGGATCGAACCCGAGACCCTGTGGTGTACAGGACACTTATTTTTAGGGGGCTTTTTAATCTCTTCGAGGCGAGGTCCAGAGTAGTCTTCATGCAAAGGCCTCATTTAGCCCCATTTCCAAAATGTGCCCTCCTTGACTGAATGAATGCCCAGTGTGCTCAGCCTCCATGTTCCATGAGGTCTCCTCTTCTGACTGGAACAAACATGCCCAGTTCTGGCCCTGTTAGAGTGCCTACAATTGTTCCTCTTGCTGCTGCTGGAAGTTATTTTTCACAGAAGTTGTTCCTGTCTGGGCTGGTTGGGTTTTACCCACATGCACTTTTGTGTGCATGTGGGTAAAACCCAAAGAGGATCCTTACAGGTTTCTGGATCTTTCTCTGTGTAGATACTTCCTTTCAGGTAATCTGTCCCACAAATTCTGACCACCTTAGCCTTCCCAAATTCAGAATTCTGTCTCCTCACCCCCATGTGACTGCAATGCTGTTTTGTGTTCACCTCCCTGCACACAGTTTGGAAAGTACCACCAGAAAGCAGCCTCGGTGATGGTGTGGATCACTCCTTTGTTTCCTTTTCTCAGATATTTCATTTCTAGGCTTTCTCATCCCCTATTCCTGAAAGTAGTTTTATCCTGTATTTTTCTATTTGCTTATTGTAAGAAAGTAACTCTAAACTACATTATTTTCTCATTGCTGGAAGTGGAAAGCTTTTTAGATTATTTGAATAATTGCTCTGTCAAGAGCTTTTCTCTCTTCTTACCTTATTCTTACTCCAGAACCACTCACATTGGCTTCAGCTCCTCTCTGTTAAGACTCCTCACAAGTGGTCAAATTGCCAAATCTGGAGATTTATACTTTCTGAAATATTTAGTCTTTTTTTGTTATCAAAGGGAATTGTATCAACTTTATCTTTTTAAAAATCTTTATTGTTGAGAGTCTTACAGATGTCTCCCCTTTCACCCTCATTGCCCCCTGAAATATTTAGTCTTGATGACAATTCCTCCACATGATTTTGAGAGGGCATCCACATTCAATTTGCAGAATGTTCTTCTTCCTTGGTCTCTGATGCTCTTATGTATTTTCTTTGCTGACCTCCACCTTTTCAGAAGATTCTTCGGTCCCCTGTATATTGCAGTTCTCAAGCACCTCCTCTCTCATCTAGATTTGGAAGTAAGCTGGCATATTTCTGAGTGCCAGACCTACTTTTTACATGTGTCTCTGGGTATCCTGACAGTACCACAAACTCAACAGGAACAAATCTGGTGTTATATTTATTCTAAAAGCTGTGGCTACCATGGTGTCCCCTCTCTCTGCTGTTTTCACCACCATCCTCCTTATCTCCTGTGCTTTCTTCATCTCCTTTCTTTATCTCTCTACCTAGTTGTGAAGTTTTATTGATTCTGTTTCTAGACTGTTTATCTTATCAATTTATTCCCACCTATTTCATTTCCCCAATTTAGGGATGCGTTATCCCTTGTCTGGTATAAACAAAGCAGCACTTACATTTTCACACCCCTCTCCACCGCCCTGTGATCTTCTTACACAATCCTGTCAGCACTTTCATCCTAAAGTCCACTTCGCATGGCATTACTCCTGCTCAAACAAACCTAACTGCAGAATCAAGTCCAAACTTTTTGGTGTGGTATTTTCCTAGAGATCCACCAGTCTTACTCCTCTGCACTTGTCCTCATCAAAACTCTAGTCACTCTAGGTTGTTTCCTATCCCAGAACACGTCAAGCATTTTCCTACCCCAGACCCCATTAGGAATGCTTTTTTTTCAATCAGTAAGGAACTGATGCATATAGCCCTCAATATCTCTATTGTTGAAATACCAGTTCTCCAAGTACCATCTCCTCTGCAAATTTAGTACATCTCATTGGAATGACACTCCTCTTACTTGGATTCAAAGCAATTTGCATGCCTACTAAAGATCTCCTTCAAAGTCTATACAGGATAGTATCTCCTCTACTCTTTACATGGTTTGTGTTTTTCCTCATGTTTTTCTGGACATCTTCTTTAGTGATGGTGGGAGATCATCAAGGCCTTCCCATGAGCGTCCCTGCTTACAGTAGGACTTATGCTGCTGCTAGAAAGCAATCTTCTACACGGGGACCTTATGGCTCCTAAAGGAGATCAGGATAAGGCCATGCCTTATTCACCCTTATACCCTCCAAATGCTTCTGTACGTTTTTTAGAATTTAAAGATGGGGATGTAAGATGCAGGAATGAAAAAAATTGACTTAAAGTTGTTTAATGACTTGATTTATAAGAAGATTCCATAACGTGGCATGTGACTTCAGCATGTAAAGAAGATTCAATTTATAAAAATTAGGTATATGTTACTTTAGTAACATATCAATGACATAGAACAGAATATATTGCTTTACAAATCCATTATTATACTGTAATTTTTTGCTAGGACTCCCCCCCCACCTAAAAAAAATTGTAATTCAGAAGTGATAAAGTTGTGTGTGTGTGTGTACATGTATATACTAGAGGCCCGATGCACGAAATTTGTGCAAGAGTAGGCCTTCCTTCCCCCAGCTGCCAGCACTGGCCTCCGTCCGGCACCCGGGACCCATGCTTCCCTCGCAGCTCCAGCTTTGTCTGGAAGGACGTCCTGCCTAATTAGCATATTACACTTTTATTATTATAGATATGTGTAAATTTCTTAAGCCAGTGATCATGATATATTCTTCACTGATAATGTTGATTAAAGACCAGGCATCAGAAGGAAACAAAGAGTGTATGTTATTTGGAGCTCCTCCAATATCTCCACTCTTGTCTATGTTTTCTTTCTGTGCAGATATTAAGATATTATTGGGCACTATGTTTAACTAGACACAACATTTTGCTGATTTTCTTTAAATGTTTCCTGAAAAGAAACATTATTTAATCAGTATCTTTTGAGATATCTGTTTACACTAAACAAAATCTTATTCCAATTAGTTTCAAGTTCTAAGCAAAAGCTCTGGTAATTAAACATTGTCTGATGGAACATCTTGTTAGTGTACTGCAATATTGAAGTTGAGGTGCAGTAGAAATAATATTAAGCTTATTAGCACGCTTATCAATTTAATTGATCAGCCACATACAAGGACTATATGCTGACATAAGGATTCTTTTTCCCTCTGAAACACTGAATTTGGGAAGCTTAACACCTCCATTTTGTCATCTGTAAAATGAAATACTATATATGAATAAATAAAAATCACTATCTCGTAGCATTGTATAGGATAGATGAGATAATATAGGTAAAATATTTGGCATAGTACCTGCTTACAGTATCATAAATATATTTACTTGTGGTGCAGTTCAAGTCTCAGAACAAAATTATTTTATGATAAAAAAATCCTTCTAATGAGTAGATCTTGAAAATTCAATAAGTAGCGTATTTACTTGAAGCAGCATTCAGTTTTAGCACATTGTAAAATTTTGGACAACTTTGTGGACTTAATTTTTTCCTTTTTAAAAATTTTTATTGTTGACTCTATTACAGGTGTCCCCCATTCTCTCTCCACCCAGTCCCTGCTCCCCCGCAGGCCTTCACCACTTTATTGTCTGTTCCCATGGGTTATGCATATATGCATGTATGTTCTTTGGATGAACTCTTCCCAACCTCCCCACACTCCTCACCTCTGAGATCTGTCAGTCTATTCCGTTTGTCCATGCCTCTGGTCTTGGACTTAATTTTAAATGCAATTTAATCTATGCAAACTCCTGGCCAAACTGTGGGTAAGCAAAATGAAGTAATCTCCGAACATGACATATTTTGCAACATACTTACTCTGTACTGCACATGCATAATAACACTTTGTATCTACCTATTGTAATGTTATCCAAATACTGTTGTGAATGTGGGCATCAGCTGAATGAGAGCATTTCAAACTTCTGTCTGTAGATGAACCACTATAACATTAATTGGCACTAGAATTTATTTCATGTGTATGATCTGTTATAGTGGTAAAATAGATTATTTTTAGATTCCCATATAAAATTGTTTTCTCATTAGATAATTATAGTCAGCTCTGTGTGTAACGTAAATTTTAAATATTTTATGTTATTAGTAACATCAGTGTAACACAGGAATTAGCAAGATAGAAATGCGAATACATTTCCTTGTTTCTTAAACTGTGCTGCAAATGGAGAATTGGTTCTGTAAATTATTTTTAATGTGCACACTTTTTAACAAGGTTCTGAAAGTGGTAATCATTTCCTGAATTCCACCATTGCGGAGTAGCAATGCTTTGACAGCTTTTGTTGGTGATAAAATATTGGTTTTCATTAAATTTTATGTTAAAAACTAATTTAGAATCAGAGATTTTTACCTTGTTATAGCTGGAAGGAACCTGATCTAACAGGCCTTATCTTACAGAAGTGGGAGCAGAGGGGTTGGGGTGTAGATGAAGGTGGTTGCTGCTTATGTTGTGTTTACTTTTAAGGAAGTATTGGTACCCCAGCAAGAATACCTGACCTGGAGTCAGGAAACCTTGGGGCTTCAAATAGGTGTGCTGCCTTGTGTGAGTCACCTCTTTACACATTTATCAAATAGGAATGATCACACAAGGAAGGGAATACTGATCAAATAAAGTTTGTGTGAGAGCATACTTAAAAATATAAAATATGCTATTATAATTACCCTGCTGATTGACCTCTTCCCAGACCTCTGGAATTGTGGAGCGAGTTGATTCAAAGAGAAGATGTACGTGATAGCAACTTTAAGAAGTAGAGGATGCCTTCCCATGCCAGCAGGTTATTGGAATACTAGATGTTTCTGTAATAAGTAATACCCAGGCACGGGTCTTAATGAACTTCAAATGAGAAGGGATTTTTTTAAAAAGAACTTAAAATGCACAATATAGGTAGTTATAACCAGATTTAGTTCAAAGTTAAATCAACAGAACTATTTGTGAGTAAACAATGCAGTGTGATTTCAATGTTTGCCATCCTTTCTCATTTGAACTTGGTAAGGATGCTCTGGCTTGGGATGTCTATGTCCATTTCCTCTGAACTCCATGTCATCCTGACTCTTCCTCTGGCCCATGTGGTTGTGGGGCCCTTTGCTGTTGCCATTTTTCAGGTTGTTACAGATCCTTGTGAAACATCCCCATGTCCCTTCATTGCAGTGTTACTGACATGTTAACCCTGTTCTGCATTAAGTGCTCACTTTTCCTGCTTTCTTTGCTCTGGCCCGGGCCACCCATTGCCCTGTCCTGGGCCA